>NC_042493.1:57318595-57331969 GCF_005508785.2 Acyrthosiphon pisum
GGTTAATAAAACCAGAAATCTATTTTTGGGTACCCTTTTTCACAATGTTCATGTTATAATTTTATCAATTATAATACTGTGGGACCACAAAACAACATCAAACATTCTTGGAAATTTAACATCAGTACAATACATTTTTTTTTAATACTAAAAAAATATAATATATTAACGCTTATATTTATTGTGAGCAGGCCAAAGAAGGCGTTTTAAAAAAAAATTGGTGCAAATGAACACCCTACACCCCCTCCCCCCCAAATGACCCCCCTGTAGTAGGTACAGACACAAAAAACAAACAAAATAAATACATTTGTCGCTCAGAATCTAAAATATGATGAATCATACAATATTTTCCAAACTTTTGAAATGTGTGATCTTCAATTTTAGGCCACTTAATTATATACTTGGTTGAGCACCAAAAGTCCAGAGATCGGATCTGGTATATTATATATGCCAGTGTCATAGACTGTACAGAAATACAGAATATAAAATATAGTCATAAATAGTCGAGTTATCATAATCTATATGCCATAACAAGAAACAATCAAATAAGATACTAAACATATGTTGGTAGTAAATTAATTAATTTAATATAATAACAAAAAAACAGTAAATATTATAAAGCCAAGAAGAAATTTAATTGAAAATAAATCAATAAAATTTAAAAAAAAACAAAAAATAAAAAGTAACAGTAATATATAATAGAAGTACAACGGTTAAAACAATTTAAATATTTTTGGTTTCTACATAAAAAATATTTTTACACAGCAAGTTGAATGACATGATATAAGAAAAAGTACCTATATTAAAGGAAGTATAACAATTTGTAAAAAGTTAAATCAACAAGAGTATTTCTATGTGTGTATTATAGGTACTAAGTATTGATGTATAATATTAAATCGTTATGTCTTTTTTCTTTTTTCTTAGGCCCAAACTGTAGGGAAAGGGCTCGAATTGCCCCGGGGCGGTGAATTGTTTGACACGGCTATGTGTAAGAGTTAAACTAATAATATTTTAAGCACAAAATACAAACAATAAAATTGAAATATAACACTAAATAGTTATTATTATTAATCAATAATACAAAAACAGTTAAAATAATAACAGTTGAAATTTAAATACAATTAATCAATAGTAAGTATATCGATTATCAAATGATAACAAAAAAAAACAAATACAATTTTCAAAAAGATTAATAAAATAAAAT
This sequence comes from Acyrthosiphon pisum, assembly GCF_005508785.2. NCBI lineage: Eukaryota > Metazoa > Arthropoda > Insecta > Hemiptera > Aphididae > Acyrthosiphon > Acyrthosiphon pisum. The sequence goes on from NC_042493.1 coordinate 57,319,800, forward strand.
TCTAAGATTTCTTCATGAAAAAATTATCATTATGCACAGAATTGAATAACATATTATAAGATATAAAAAATTATATTAAAGGAAGTATAACAACTCATCCAATCCAATGTTTGACGGACGTCTGAGACTCTGCCCAGTGAGAAATGCCAACTTGTGAGCCAGCTGACATGGAGCAGGAACTCGAACAGTACCCTAGGAATGATTTAAACAAAATGCATGGGTATAAGCACTAAAAAAAATAACATACCGAATGGTATACTAACCGACCAATTGTAATACATATGGGTCAACTTGTATGTAAGTCTTTGCATTATATCGGGAGGAAGCCCAAGTGTATCTTCAATAACTTGATAATATGTAGGAGTTACAGTACCCTGTCTTACATTTTGTGATACCAAAAAGAAATCGTACCTGTAATTCATAATGCTTAAGTACTAGGTATATTTTATTTGATTATTTTTTACTACTACTGCTTTACTGTATGACAAACAAAAGTAATATAAAAAAAAACTATAAAATACCAATACAATGGAATTAAGTTACTTTGATTTTGATAAAATGTACAGATTTAGGTTAAATAATTTATGTAGGGCTTACTTAGTTGGGTCTGTAACAATGCCATCAATAATTGTACCGGGTCGAGGATTTTCAGGCCCTCTATTACTGGGAGCAAAAAATCTTGCACTAATTCGTTTCGTGACTATAACAAATGCAAATGGGACAGAACTCGCCCCATAAAATTTCTCACAAGCAGTCTATAAAAAAAAATAAAAAATTAACCACAATATACAATTTAAAATAATTTAAACAAACCTACCTGCATAAGTCTAACTTCTGTCTTCTGGACATGCGATATTTGGCCTTCTCCAACACCATCTCTATATACAACTATGGAAGTAGGTAATTTACCATTTTTACACCTATACTTGTTCAATGCCTCTGAAAAATTAGTAAAATACATTTTTGATAACTATTTTGCTCGTATACCTAAGGCCTATGTCATATAAAATACCTAGGAACACATAATGATGAATAATAATAATAATAATAATTTCATTTCTACAATTATAAAACAATAATAGAGAGAATAACCTAGTTAAATGGCTTCCAAATTAAAAAAAAAAAAAAACCCAAATTATATAAGATTTTAGTATTTTGTGGTTAAATAATTATTTGATTATTTAATACTTATTCCTCATTCTTTCGACTAGAGGAAATTATGATATTTATTATTTTTCCCATACAATTTAGTAGTATAGTTGATTGGTGAATTCTACTCAGCCGAGTAATACTATTTTTGAGGGAGGGTAGTATTTTAAGTTCACGGCTCACAGGTGAAATTGAGTTAATGTTAAACCAGTAATTTGGTATTATTTGTAATATTTAATCTACTACAATTGAGATCCAAAAATAATATGAGTGGTACATTGTTTCTGCATTGCTAGAGAAATGTTACTAAACTTGGCTGTGGTACTTTAGTAGGTAGCTTTAAGAGGATTTGTTGATCAAGCAAACTACTGGTAAATTATTACAATTGTAACTGAGAAATGGAATATAATTTTAACTTAATATAATATTATAGTAAGTTATTAGCTTAATAGTATAATGTATTCTCAAAAATCAGGAATATCAATATAAAAATCTGGTAAAATGCATAAAAGTTAACTAATAAAATCCACAATTGACGAATTAACAAATACTTACTGCTTATGCCTGTGGCAAAATGAACAGATAGTTCCTCTCCACTTTCATGCGGTTCCACACAACTGAAGTAACTTGTGTGAGAATCATTCATAGTTGATACCAATGCTCCAAATGATATGTTTTTCCGCTGGCTATCATGACAAACATCAAAACCAACTATCATCATCCCCTAAAAAAGAAATTGAATAAAAGTAATTACAATTTAATTTGTATATTCCATTTTATTTAAGTTACTTTTTTAGGAATGGTAACTAGCCAAGGGGCACCTCCGAGTTTACAATTTATTTGTATAGCAATTTTTGTACAAACAGACAAATTGTTCTTTTGCACATTTTTTAACAGTACTACTTGGGACGGTACTGAAAATAAATATTCATTATAAATTCATTTAATTTTGTAAAATCAATATTATCATATAATATATTAGAAATATACCTGCTCTATCAATACATAGTTTTCTTTTAATCATACTATAAATATCACCACGTGCTGACGGAATAACACATAAAATCAATGACGGATTCGATTCATTAATTACTTTTTCCAGATTGATCAAAAATGTATTTGATTTCCCATCAACCAAAGGGGATCTAAAGATTTTATTTGTGAGCTTTCAAAAAATAATTAAATTAAAAAAATATTTACATAACGGGCCTGGGTAATAAGAATGTCATTCCTTGTGCTGCTTTTAGTAGACTTTGAGCGAATACTTCAACTTCACGGCAACAATCTCTAGGAGCTAGAATGTACCAATTCTTTACAGTGGCAGAGGTAAACATTGGTAAAGAGCGTAAATGCTTTGTCCAATCGGCTTCTTCGCCGCCATTATAGCCTTTCGAACGACTTTGAATTGGTTCTGGTTGTAATGTACGACCAGTTAGTTCCACCAACTTGTTACTTAACGTTAGATTCCAAATTTTCAATTCGGTCACAGACTTAAATAAAAATGAACTCAAAATTAAAAAAAATAAAAAACTAGCTATATAAATAATTAAATACATCTGGTGTGGAAAGAAGTCTATTTGCAAAATTTGTTAATCTTTCCACGCGTTCTTTGGGATTCACACGAGTATGTATGGCCATATCTTTCATAAGTGTGAAATTATTTCTATAATTTAAAACAAGATAATGCACATCAATTGAAAAAGTTTTGAATTAAAATACCAATTTATCTACCTCATGGCATCAGTTAAACCAGTCATTATGCATAATTCTGGAACAAGATATACCAACGTATCTTCAGCTCCGAATCGTCTCACAGATTTTTTATTTTTTGAAATCAACATCGGTTGTCTGCCACCACAAATTTTTATGTTCCATTTCTAATACAGTAATCAATATTCAGTTAATTTAAGTCTATAATAATTAAAATAAATCATTATCGTTATGTACTTCTTTGTAATATTGTAAGTAAGTCATTTTAGACCCATCTTTTTTACTGAATTCAGAATTAGGGTCAGCATTTTCGTCAATGTCATCGATTCTGTATGTTTCGTTATTGTATTTTGTCATAACTGTGGTACCAATGACACCAATTTTAAAGTTTATCTAAATAATAAATTATATTAACCATTTAATTATTCATCTAAGGCATTTTAAACTGAAATCCTCCAAAATCATAACAAACACACCATCCAGTCTTTGTTTCTATTTCTATCAGTGGCGCACTGGTTTAAAAAGTCCAATACTGTTTCTTGGCGCATGACTTTTGTTGAAATTTCTGCACAGAGTAAAATATTATCTTCATACCTGCCAATAGTTGTTTCATAACCCGGCCAAAGTTGAAGCTTATGTTGAGCCATATCAATCTAAAAGCAATATTATAAGGGGTCAAAAAAATAACAAATAAAATACTTATGGAAATATAAATTTACTTTGGCATCTGGATCGTAAAAGTTTCTGCCAATCATCGTTAATTTTAGATGTCGTAGACAGTTGCGTAACAGCAAGTTAAAAACTTGAATGTTGGCGTAATCACCAGTTTCTATTACATTGGTGAATTTTACCAGAATCATTACAATTTGGTTATCCTGGCGACGTGTAGATGTAAGTTCAAAAGTCTAGACCAAAATATTTCAATTGATTTCTAACATTCTAATCAATTGATAATCATCAACCGTTTAATGAACCGATTTATGAATGAGCTATAGCGATTCCTTAAACTTTATTTACTGGTCAATAGTCATCATTTATATACATTTTTTATGCAGATTTTGGCATAATAATTCTTGATTATCCTTGGTTATTGTTGTAATAGAATTATTACAAAAACAACAAATAAAATAAACAAATTTGATCAATCACTAAGCTTTTTACTGATTCAATATTTATGCTCTGCAACCGGTGACCGGTGTATGCAACATACAATAAAAGATTTTTTTTAATTTTATTTTGAGATCTCTATGGTACAATTATTTAGATTAAAAATAATGTGTTTAGGTTGTTTTTATAATTTTCTGGTTTACGGCAAATGATTAACATATACAATACAGAAACTTAATAATATATCTGTAGCAGTGAAAGGGTTAACTTTAAGCAACAACTTACAGATGGATCATATCGAGTGCCAGAAAATAACATGGTACCATCAAACAAATATCCTCCTAATAGTTCTCGATGCTGACCCAATAATCCTCTTTTAGTACTAATTCTATCCTCTTCAGGACTGAAATCAACTCGATATTGATACAAAGACCAATTTGTATATGATGTAATAGGAAAATAATTTGCCAATAATTTTACTGGCTGTCCAGAAGTTCCTGAAGTATATAATACATAATTACAATGTAAACACTATTAATGTTTTCAATTTTACTTTAAAATATTTCATCGAAATCGACTTGGCACAATCATCAATTTTACCATAGTACTTATATAATATTATAATAATAATGAAAGTAATGTTAGTGAATTATTCCATTTAATCAAATGACAAATAATAAATTAATGTATATTGTATATGTACAGTACACATTTACCCTTAGAGTCGGATTTCAATGCATTTGCATTTTGTTTATGGAATGCTTGACACGATCCTTCCCTACTATAAATGTGTATCAATTACATAGTACATAGACCACTTTTTGTTAGAGTGTTTTTATTAGTTTTATTGCCTTGTATGGTATTTTAAACAGATTTAGTGAATTATTTCAGGTTTATTTTTGATGGTCACAAAAAATGATAAAAAAAAAAGTTAAACCATAGAAATAATGAAAAATAAATAAACCTAAATAATAATAAAAAAAAAGATTAAGTCAAATATTAGAAATAAGAAAGATTTAATTTTTGGTCAATAAAAACTTATTGGAAGTCAAACATAGGTAATTTTTATTTCTAAATATTAGAGAAACACTAATTATTGTACAGTGTGATAAATTTAAATGTCTATTTCACAGTAAATATTTTCATTTATTTTTTTCAGTTATATAATTTTGACAAAATTACATGTAAAAACCCCTATAGGTACACTTTTTTTCCATTTTTAATATTTATTTATATCAACATCAAATTTTTGTTCTTTAAAAATAAAAATATTCAAAGTGAATTAATTTATTTAAAAATATTTTATTAGAGCATTAAAATTTGAATCCTGATCATTTAATATAATTGAAATAATTCAAAATTAATTTTTTCAAAGCCCTTCGAGTAAACATTTTTTCAGTAAAGTACAACTCTGATACACAATACATTTTTTCTATAAATTATAATTAATTTTTGCAGTGTTGTAACCTTAAATTCTAGACGATTCTCATATAAATGTAAAATATATTTTCTAGATATTACAAAAAATAAAATACAAATTTTATTAGAATATTAAACCTTACCTTGTTTTCCAATAACGCCTAATGAAGATTGAGGTCTTACAGGTGTTTTAAAATGTTCCTCAATCTGTCTTCGCCCTCGCATTGCTCCACGTCCTAACGGTACTAGTGCAGCTTCTAAGGAAGTTTTCACAAATATAAAAAAAAAAGTAAGTACTTAACTAAAAGAAAAATTTTTTTTTTTATGAATTTATCTATAAAATTAGTTAAATGAAAACTATTTGTTAAATACTAGCACTAACTAGGTATGTTATGTATAATAATAACAACTTAGCTAAGGTTTATCATAATTAACAATACTGTCTATCTGAACTTGAATTTATAAGACATGAGTTGGTTATATCATTTAGGTATTATTAATTTAACCTTTTCACCGCTCAGTTTTTTCCCTAAATTCTCCTTCTCTGGTCAACTAATTTCAATTTTTATTGTTTTTTATGTTCTTAAATAATAAATTAAGTTGTATTAAACCATATTATGTTAAAAAATAAATATATTTATTGGCTTGATTTTTAAGTTTTAAATTTATACAACCAGGGTACCAAACAGATCCAACGTTGCACCACGTACTATAATTTTAGAAGTGGTGTCATTTTGGATATCAGTAGAAATAATGATGATTTAAAATGTGTATTATTAATACAAAAATGAACACAGAAACTTTTTTTTACTGTTAAATTAGTTATTTTTTTACCCATTTTATTTTATGGATAAAGGAACGTAATAGTATGTCTATAGCTAGTAGGTCCATAGCAGTGAAAGGGTTAAACTGACTATATATATAGTCTGTAATATATTACCTGCACACAAATTTTTGAGGCCTTCTGTAATTTGTTGCACCTTAAAAAAAATTGCATATAAATATGTATGTAAATAATATGAAGTTTTAATAGATTCTTACTTCTGCCATAGGGTCTTGTATATGGGCCAAATCATCAACAGATATTCTAGGCTTTGGTACATAATCACCATGCATCCCAAGTCTTGGCCCTAGTAGTCTAGGGGCTCTTTGCTGGGTTATGCCAGTAGGTGGTGCCATTCCAGGGGCTTTTGCACGGGTTTTTCCCCTTGATGGTCTTATGGGTTCCATTTGGAATAATTCTACTAAAATAAAGTTTTAATTTCTATATTATGGTAGGTACAATAATAAAAAGAAACAAAACATATTTGTTGAAAATAATTTAATATTGTATAAAAAGTAGCATCATATTGTGAAATATGAACAACATTGCTGTTATTCCCAAAGTGTGAATCACTTCATAAATATTACAAAAACAAGGGCAATAGGTCACTTGTATATAATATAAGGCCGACTATAATTAGCATAGTACCTACTGTAGTCAAAAATTATTTGTTGCTTTAGTGGACAATGGTCCATCACAAAACTGTGAGAGTGCGTTTGAAATTTAGGAACAATTTCTCAGTATTTACGAACAAAAGTTAGAAGCAAGTTTACATTTTTTTTCAATAAAAGTGTTTTTGTTATTCAATTGAATCGACACATGATATTATGTCGACTCATATTTCCAAAACAGATAATTTGGCAATGAAACTGAAGGTAGAAGGGGAACCAGTTATATGGTTTTGACGTAAATATTAATGATTTTATCTGATATGTATAATAATTTTTAGAGTGCTTGGGACTCTATCCCAGCAGGTGATAAAACAATTAATAATTTAACTAGTAGATTATTAATTAAAAAACTTATAGTACCTTCAACAGAAAAGTACCTACCTATGACAGTGATTGAAAATTAAAAGCTTATATTCTATAAACGTAAACGTACGGCAAATAATCCAAAGAAAAATTGGAAATTTGAAAATAAAAATAAAGCTAACGGAAAACCAGATAATTATTATTTTTGTAATTTACCAGGGCATTGGAAAAATCAATGCGGGAAATACTTGAAAAATCAAAAAGTAAGAAGACACACGGGGGAACAATATTAGCAAAAGTGATAATGGCAATTGGCAATGCATTTGTAACTGAAACAGTGTTAATACAAACGATATTGAGTAAAGTTGGTTACTTGACTTAGGAGCATCCGATCATATGTGCGGTAAAATAAATTGGTTTTATAATTATTACGTACCTATTGTTTGACAAAACAATTCAAGTATGAATATGAATATGACGATTCAATTTTGTTAGTAGAACTGTAGAAAGAAAGTTTAATATGAAAATACTATCATTTGCAAACAATAAATGGAATAATTATTATTTATTAGACATTTAGACTTACTATTTGTGCCGGAATTTAAGTATAATTTATGTGCGTGTTGTACAGCGTTAGATAAAAGATTAACGCCATCAGATAAAAATAAATGCGCGTTTTCAAGAAACGGAACTGTTTCTGTACAGGTGAAAGACATGGAAAACTATTTAAATTATAGTTCAAAGTGTGGCGCGGTTCGTACACTCAGCTGCGGAAACACTCAGTGTACCTATCGACTGGTACTGCTAGCCCCCGGATGGGTGACCACCAGGGGATTTTTGCAAGCCACAAATACAAAATGTGTTCCGACCACAACCGTTCCTCCCCCCCTACAAACAAAAACAGCTAATGACTAGTGATGAAGATTTGAAAATGTTATAATTTATTATATTAATTTCTTATCAAATAAATCTTTTAATATTATATATAGTTGTAGTATATTTAACCTTCATAATTTTATTTTAAAATATGTACTTTTATTACTATTTACCTATTTTAATATAATGTTGTTATTATTCTAATGAATATAATATAGTAAATTCAAAATACAAATCATTTAATATATATAATAATAATATATACCTATATCAATATATAATATTTAACTCGGTAATAAATGTGCATTTTTATCTTTTATTAAAAATGTTGTATTTTTACTAAAGTATAAATTATGAGTATATAATCGTTTTGTTACAATAATTGATTTTTCAATTTTTAACGGAGATAATTTATTGTCTGATTCACTTTCTCAATTTTACCCAAATTATATTTTTTTTTATTATAAGTTTTTTGTTTGATTCTGACGTTATACTTGTTACAATGTTTGTTCATTATGTAAATAAAAATGAAACAGTAATTTTATAACGTTTTTTAAAACTTTATTTAAAATTAAAAAATAATTGATTTAGGAAAAGTACAAAAAAAATAAATTTTCAAAATTTTCAAGCTTACATCTCTACTATAATGACCCTAGTTGCCGGGCTTAACTCAATAAAAAAACAAAAAGTTCAAAGTCATAACATTGAATACCTATAGGAGAACCACAAGTGAATATTGTTATCAAGGACACATTAAGATTATGGCATGAAAGGCTAAGCCATAAAAACATAATGTATGTTAATAATATACCTATTTTTATACATTAGAAAAACTTAATATAAGATTAACAAATAACAAAAATCACTTTTTTTGTGATTCATGCATAATCGGTAAACATCATTATGTGGACCAATGGAAAGGGAATCTATTGGTTGGTCAAAATAGTTTTTATTATTTAAAGACGATTATTCACATTATAGAATAGTACATTTTATATAACATAAAAGCGAAGTAAAGAATTTAAACGAAACGGCGTAATACATAAAATAAAAAATATTACCTACAGATTTCGAAGCACGATGTAATGTAAAATATTAATTTCTCAACTAAATACAGAAGTTTAATGCCTGGTTGCATAAAAAAATTATTAAGTTAATGAATCAATAAAATATAATGGACCAATAATTATGGGCCACTAATTAATCATGTTTAAGGGACAACTAGCACACTTTTGATATAATAAATGTTTAATGATTGTTCATGCAGGCCTACATTAGTGCGTATTATTTAAATAAAAGTAAAACTATACCTGAATGTTTTAGGGTCTTGTTAAAAATACACAAATGCGCTTTTATAAAATAGGTAGGTACAATATTCAGAATGCCAGAATGACTAATGAAAAAACATAAAACGTTCCTTCCGCTCCCTCGTCATATACCGTTGAACCAAATTGTTAAGTATGGCTCACAACCATAGATCATACAAAAAAAAAATATAATACACTCATCGATGTCACTCATATCTCCTTATAGGTACATGGAAAACTATTTAAAATGAAGTTCAAAGGGTGGCGGGGTGTGGCACGGTTCGTACGCTCAACTGCGGAAACACTCTGAGTGTACGTAACGGCTGGTTTTTCTAGCTCCCGGATGGGTGATCACCCGGGATTTTTAGCAATAAATCCTTGCCATACTTACAAAACATGTTCCAACCACAACTGTTTCTCCCCTTACAAACAAAAACAACTAATGCCCATAATTTCCGGACTTAACTCAATAAGGAAAAAAAAAAGTTCAAAGTCATAATATACTGAATATAGAAGAACCACAAGCGAATATTGTTATCAAGGTTACATTAAAATATTGCATGAAAAACTAAGACGCTAAGTTGTCAAAATATAAAGTATGTTAATAATACCTATGTTTATATATTAGAAAAACATAAATCATAATATAAAAGGACGACCTCCTAAATTGTTGACATATGATCTGGGCAAAGAGCGTTCGCAGGGGGGCTAGTAGGGGCAGTTGCCCTCCCCTGGCTTTTTCTGGGTTGATTATCATATATTATTATTGATGATTTTAATGTTCTAAAAAAACTAAAAATGTTCTAAATAGTGCACTAAATTATTTTAATTTTTAATATTAAAGATATAAATACCTGCTAATATACATTTTAAATTTTTAAATGAATGTAGAAAAGTTTCACAGACAGAACCTATTATTTAGATTTTCTCAATAGTTATATTATAATGCCACGAGAAAAACCACCGACAAATTACGAAAAACCGCTAAAGACAGGATTTTAATTTCTAACGCTTTGTTTATCACTATACAAACGAATAAAAATAAAGATTTTGTTGTAATTTATAATATTAATTCAATTTACAGGCTATAATAAATAATAAAAATATAAAATATCCAGACTGACAAACAGTCCCCGCTCAGAATCGTTTTTCGTATACAATGATATTATATCATTGAATTCAAATTTAATACGATCCATTATACAGTGACTCACTTCTAACCTACTGTGCAGCAAAGCGATATCCACTTACCCGCTTTTTTTAAATACCTTTTTACAATATTTTTTTTATACTATTTTATTATCCCTAAATGTCTAATGTCCTTCATGTTATTTAAGTAAGTAATTAGGTAACCACTACCTATATATTTTATGATTTTATTCTATAACTTTAAAATAATTTTCATTGAAAATTGTTGCAAAAACAGTTGAGTCCACTTCAAAAGATCTACAAGTGGCGGATACGAGGGGTATGAAGGGGCATTCGCCCCGCTTAGGCTATCTTAGTAACGATATTTCTTATTATAATATTTGGCTAAACAAAATGACAATTTAATTTTTGAAAATTCCTCTCCCCCCTTAGGTGACTTCTGGATCCGTTACTGAATCTTACTATAACTACATCTGATCTTAATAGCACACGAAAACTATGAAAAAAATAACCAATATCTATCAAAATATATTAACAACACTGATGATTGTGATATACCTATTGTTAAGTACAAATATACACGAATATATACAATATTAGGTACACGACATGGTAAAATGTATAAATGTATATACAATTTTATTAATTAATAGCGACAAATTTTCCAGATTTATGTTCAGTTGGTTTTCTTTTTTTTACAATACCAGTGATGCAGAAAGAAGTTTTTCAAAACATAAAATAATTAAAAACTACCTTCGAAGTACTATGTAGAAAATTAATTTGTGAAGTTTAGCTATAATTTCAATAGAAAATCAAATTGCCAAAGAAATGGATTTGTCAGATATAATTTGAAACTTCTACTTTAGCAAATAAGAAGTCCAGAAAAATGTTTTAACCCAGACAGCAATTTTTCGTTTAATAATATTTTTATAACATTATAATCACGAATAATATTAGTATAACGTTATTATAATACTATTATAATATTATCGTTACAAAATGCTGTCTGGGAAGTTTATTATCATATTTATTTAATTGGTATTGGTTACAATTATAAGATAGTATTTACTGATTTTTTTGTATGTACATAATATTATAAGTATTAAATTTATAAATTAAAGTAGGTATTAAATTTATAAATTAAATAATTATAAAATTGTAAGATGTGTATTTAAAAAAACATTTTTATGTTTATATTAATGTTTTTTTACAACAATTTTAGCAAGGTGAATGCGCCCTCATATCTCTGTAGATAGGTACATGGATGAGGGGGTCCGTTAAAAATTTCTCTCCCGGGCCCAAATTTTGATATTACGTCACTGACATTAGTACATTACTCCTATAAGTTAGGTCACCAAGTCGATATTTCATATATATATCATAAATATCAGATCACTAACACAGTTCACAACAGTGCATGTTATTCCTACGTTTAGGGAGCTGCGTACTTACTTATACCCCAATAGGTACCTAATAACCACGGACACGTAAATCGTAGATACCTACCTACTTATATGTTATTCTATAGAGGACGGTTCATTCCCCTGGCTGTCTACTATATTATACAGAAGTTTAATGCCGGGTTGCATAAAAAATATATTGAGTTAATGGATCATAAAATTTATCGGACCAATCATTATGGGTCACTAAATCATG
>NC_042493.1:57334271-57356872 GCF_005508785.2 Acyrthosiphon pisum
TCGGATTTCAATGCATTTGCATTTTGTTTTATGGAATGCTTGACACGATCCTCCCTACTATAAATGTGTATCAATTACATAGTACATAGACCACTTTTTGTTAGAGTGTTTTTATTAGTTTTATTGCTTTGTATGGTATTTTAAACAGATTTAGTGAATTATTTCAGGTTTATTTTTGATGGTCACAAAAAATGATAAAAAAAAAAAGTTAAACCATAGAAATAATGAAAAATAAATAAACCTAAATAATAATAAAAAAAAAGATTAAGTCAAATATTAGAAATAAGAAAGATTTAATTTTTGGTCAATAAAAACTTATTGGAAGTCAAACATAGGTAATTTTTATTTCTAAATATTAGAGAAACACTAATTATTGTACAGTGTGATAAATTTAAATGTCTATTTCACAGTAAATATTTTCATTTATTTTTTTCAGTTATATAATTTTGACAAAATTACATGTAAAAACCCCTATAGGTACACTTTTTTTCCATTTTTAATATTTATTTATATCAACATCAAATTTTTGTTCTTTAAAAATAAAAATATTCAAAGTGAATTAATTTATTTAAAAATATTTTATTAGAGCATTAAAATTTGAATCCTGATCATTTAATATAATTGAAATAATTCAAAATTAATTTTTTCAAAGCCCTTCGAGTAAACATTTTTTCAGTAAAGTACATTTTAACTCTGATACACAATACATTTTTTCTATAAATTATAATTAATTTTTGCAGTGTTGTAACCTTAAATTCTAGACGATTCTCATATAAATGTAAAATATATTTTCTAGATATTACAAAAAATAAAATACAAATTTTATTAGAATATTAAACCTTACCTTGTTTTCCAATAACACCTAATGAAGATTGAGGTCTTACAGGTGTTTTAAAATGTTCCTCAATCTGTCTTCGCCCTCGCATTGCTCCACGTCCTAACGGTACTAGTGCAGCTTCTAAGGAAGTTTTCACAAATATAAAAAAAAAAGTAAGTACTTAACTAAAAGAAAAATTTTTTTTTTTATGAATTTATCTATAAAATTAGTTAAATGAAAACTATTTGTTAAATACTAGCACTAACTAGGTATGTTATGTATAATAATAACAACTTAGCTAAGGTTTATCATAATTAACAATACTGTCTATCTGAACTTGAATTTATAAGACATGAGTTGGTTATATCATTTAGGTATTATTAATTTAACCTTTTCACCGCTCAGTTTTTTCCCTAAATTCTCCTTCTCTGGTCAACTAATTTCAATTTTTATTGTTTTTCATGTTCTTAAATAATAAATTAAGTTGTATTAAACCATATTATGTTAAAAAATAAATATATTTATTGGCTTGATTTTTAAGTTTTAAATTTATACAACCAGGGTACCCAACAGATCCAACGTTGCACCACGTACTATAATTTTAGAAGTGGTGTCATTTTGGATATCAGTAGAAATAATGATGATTTAAAATGTGTATCATTAATACAATAATGAACACAGAAACTTTTTTTTACTGTTAAATTAGTTATTTTTTTACCCATTTTATTTTATGGATAAAGGAACGTAATAGTATGTCTATAGCTAGTAGGTCCATAGCAGTGAAAGGGTTAAACTGACTATATATATAGTCTGTAATATATTACCTGCACACAAATTTTTGAGGCCTTCTGTAATTTGTTGCACCTTAAAAAAAATTGCATATAAATATGTATGTAAATAATATGAAGTTTTAATAGATTCTTACTTCTGCCATAGGGTCTTGTATATGGGCCAAATCATCAACAGATATTCTAGGCTTTGGTACATAATCACCATGCATCCCAAGTCTTGGCCCTAGTAGTCTAGGGGCTCTTTGCTGGGTTATGCCAGTAGGTGGTGCCATTCCAGGGGCTTTTGCACGGGTTTTTCCCCTTGATGGTCTTATGGGTTCCATTTGGAATAATTCTACTAAAATAAAGTTTTAATTTCTATATTATGGTAGGTACAATAATAAAAAGAAACAAAACATATTTGTTGAAAATAATTTAATATTGTATAAAAAGTAGCATCATATTGTGAAATATGAACAACATTGCTGTTATTCCCAAAGTGTGAATCACTTCATAAATATTACAAAAACAAGGGCAATAGGTCACTTGTATATAATATAAGGCCGACTATTAGCATAGTACCTACTGTAGTCAAAAATTATTTGTTGCTTTAGTGGACAATGGTCCATCACAAAACTTTGAGAGTGCGTTTGAAATTTAGGAACAATTTCTCAATATTTACGAACAAAAGTTAGAAGCAAGTTTACATTTTTTTTCAATAAAAGTGTTTTTGTTATTCAATTGAATCGACACATGATATTATGTCGACTCATATTTCCAAAACAGATAATTTGGCAATGAAACTGAAGGCAGAAGGGGAACCAGTTATATGGTTTTGACGTAAATATTAATGATTTTATCTGATATGTATAATAATTTTTAGAGTGCTTGGGACTCTATCCCAGCAGGTGATAAAACAATTAATAATTTAACGAGTAGATTATTAATTAAAAAACTTATAGTACCTTCAACAAAAAAGTACCTACCTATGACAGCGATTGAAAATTAAAAGCTTATATTCTATAAACGTAAACGTACGGCAAATAATCCAAAGAAAAATTGGAAATTTGAAAATAAAAATAAAGCTAACGGAAAACCAGATAATTATTATTTTTGTAATTTACCAGGGCATTGGAAAAATCAATGCGGGAAATACTTGAAAAATCAAAAAGTAAGAAGACACACGGGGGAACAATATTAGCAAAAGTGATAGTGGCAATTGGCAATGCATTTGTAACTGAAACAGTGTTAATACAAACGATATTGAGTAAAGTTGGTTACTTGACTTAGGAGCATCCGATCATATGTGCGGTAAAATAAATTGGTTTTATAATTATTACGTACCTATTGTTTGACAAAACAATTCAAGTATGAATATGAATATGACGATTCAATTTTGTTAGTAGAACTGTAGAAAGAAAGGGTAATATGAAAATACTATCATTTGCAAACAATAAATGGAATAATTATTATTTATTAGACATTTAGACTTACTATTTGTGCCGGAATTTAAGTATAATTTATGTGCGTGTTGTACAGCGTTAGATAAAAGATTAACGCCATCAGATAAAAATAAATGCGCGTTTTCAAGAAACGGAACTGTTTCTGTACAGGTGAAAGACATGGAAAACTATTTAAATTATAGTTCAAAGTGTGGCGCGGTTCGTACACTCAGCTGCGGAAACACTCAGTGTACCTATCGACTGGTACTGCTAGCCCCCGGATGGGTGACCACCAGGGGATTTTTGCAAGCCACAAATACAAAATGTGTTCCGACCACAACCGTTCCTCCCCCCCCCCCTACCAAACAAAAACATCTAATGACTAGTGATGTAAATTTTAAAAATTTTATAATTTATTATATTAATTTCTTATCAAATAAATCTTTTAATATTATATATAGTTGTAGTATATTTAACCTTCATAATTTTATTTTAAAATATGTACTTTTATTACTATTTACCTATTTTAATATAATGTTGTTATTATTCTAATGAATATAATATAGTAAATTCAAAATACAAATCATTTAATATATATAATAATAATATATACCTAAATCAATATATAATATTTAACTCGGTAATAAATGTGCATTTTTATCTTTTATTAAAAATGTTGTATTTTTACTTCAGTATAAATTATGAGTATATAATCGTTTTGTTACAATTATTGATTTTTCAATTTTTAACGGAGATAATTTATTGTTTGATTCACTTTCTCAATTTTACCCAAATTATATTTTTTTTTATTATAAGTTTTTTGTTTGATTCTGACGTTATACTTGTTATAATGTAAATAAAAATGAAACAGTAATTTTGTAAAGTATTTTAAAACTTTATTTAAAATTAAAAAATAATTAATTTAGGAAAAGTACAAAAAAAATAAATTTTCAAAATTTTCAAGCTTACATCTCTACTATAATGACCCTAGTTGCCGGGCTTAACTCAATAAAAAAACAAAAAGTTCAAAGTCATAACATTGAATACCTATAGAAGAACCACAAGTGAATATTGTTATCAAGGACACATTAAAATTATGGCATGATAGGCTAAGTCATAAAAATATAATGTATGTTAATAATATACCTATTTTTATACATTAGAAAAACTTAATATAAGATTAACAAATAACAAAAATCACTTTTTTTGTGATTCATGCATAACCGGTAAACATCATTATGTGGACCAATGGAAAGGGAATCTATTGGTTGGTCAAAATATTTTTTATTATTTAAAGACGATTATTCACATTATAGAATAGTACATTTTATATAACATAAAAGCGAAGTAAAGAATTTAATCGAAACGGCGTAATACATAAAATAAAAACTAATACAGATTTCGAAGTACGATGTAGTGTAAAATATTAATTTGTCAACTATATATAGATGTTTAATGCTGGGTTGCATGAAAAATATATTAGGTAAGTTAATGGATCAATACAATTTAATGGAAATCATTATGGGCCACTAAATCATGTTTAAGGGACAAATAGCACACTATTGATTTAATAAATGTTTAGTGATTATTCATGCAGGCCGACATTAGTGCGTATTATGTAAATAAAAGTTAAAACTATACCTGAATGTTTTAGCGTCTTTTTAAAAATATACAAATGCACTTTACTAAAATAGGTAGCTACACTATGCAGAATGCCAGAATGACTAATGAAAAAACATAAAACGTTCCTTCCACTCCCTCATCATGTACCGTTGAACCAAATTGTTAAGTATGGCTGACAACCATAGATCATACAAAAATATTAATATAATATACTCATCGATGTCACTCATATCTCATTATAGGCACATGGACGAGGGAGGCCGTTAAAAATTTCACTTCTGGGTCCAAATTTGGATGTTACATCGCCACTGACTTTACCCCTATACAGGGTAACTGGGAATATTCCCAATATTTTGGGTCTCAAACAGTGGCGGTCAAATGATTTTGTCATGGGAGGGGATACGGCTGATTACGCATTATTTTATCATTAAAAATATAATTTATGGTTATGTCTAATATCAATTTATAAAATTATGGTAAATACACCTTTATTTATAACTTAGATATCACGGTATTATTTATAACACTGAATCACGGACATTCCCCCCGACCATTAATTTATTCATTTTTAATGCTTAAAATATAAAATATATGCTTATTTTTTTTTTATTTTTTTTTTTTTGAAGTAGTTCAGTGGATCGAACTAATAGATTTATAACCTATTATATTTATGAAAAAAAAAAATGCTTATATTATGTTTTAAATTTAAAAAAAAAAATAATTTCTTATTAAATAATATTGTATTATTAAATTCAATATTATTAGTCAATAATAAACTTTAAAAAAAAAATTGGGGAAAAATGTCCACATCAAAAATATGTCGGCGGGAAAATATCCTACTACACCGAAAACAATCAGGGCCTCTGATTAACTGCACAATGAACAGCCATAGAAAAAATATTACCGCTAAGTCACAACTTGATTTTCTGTAACGATATTGGTGGCCTTACTTATTTTTTCATCCACCGAGCGTTTAGAAGTAGAGTAATTTGCATCAAAATAGCTAGTAATTTTCCTTTTATAGACATAGTAATAAATTATGAAAATGTAAAATAGACAATATAGGTAATCAAAGTCAATATTTCAAAAGACACCGACCGTATAATAGTAAGTAATAGAACTACACGGACCTACAGTAGAAAACACGAGCACGAAAGAGTAAAGACGAATCACGATGATAACTAAATATTATGAGTTATGACAAATAATAAGCAATCGACATTTCAAGTTTTCAAACAACTAATGACTTGGTATAAAAAAAAAATACGTAATATTGTAAAATATACCTACCAATCGCACTATCGCCCGTATGGGCCAATGTTCTGGGAAAGTGTAGAGCTAGTTGTTATTGAGAATTCTCGATGATCGAGTGGGATAATTCCCATATAAGATTTTGTGTAAACAACTAAATATTAATAATAATAATAATAATATCCTAGTTCCTAGATATGAGTCTAGATAATAATATAGTCATGTCATATAAACACGTATAAACATATCCCGACAATCTGTGGAAATTTACAATATTTGATAATTTGTTTTTAGAAAAAAATAGAACAAAATTTAATGCATTATAGAATATAGGTACTTAATTATAAATTGTTATAAATATTGAAAAAAGTTCATGGGGGGGATTTATCCCTCTCATCCCCCCCGTTTGACCGCCACTGGTCTCAAAGTCAAAATTTCGGGCAGTTCCATTTTCCTCCAAAAACGAGATACCGTTTTCCTCCACAAAAAAAGGTTCGTTTCTATTTTCCTCCTCATTTATTTAGACGGAAATATTGATAATATTTTCATCCAATATTTTAGCCAGTGTTGTAGTATTACGTTTCGTATTGTAAAGATAAAGTAGGTAAGGCTAGGATCCAGGGCTTGCAAACGTTATAATAACGTTATAGTTATAACATTATATTTGACAAAAAAACGGTTGAAATTTGTAAACGTAATTATAAGTTATAACGGAAACCGATAATCAAAGATAATTAAATACCGCAAAACAAAACATAACGATTAACAAAATATAGGTATTATAGATAATCAAATAAAACATATAACGCAAAACGTAATTTATAGAATATTATTAAACGAAAAATAACTCAAAACGAAATATTTTAAAATCTATTTATTTAAAAGGTCTATTGGTTTGGTTTTGTAGAAACGTTTATATCATGCGACAATCTAAGAATTGATTATATTATATTTCGTATCCGGGCCATAATCTACCCGAATTAGTTATTATTTTTAAATTTTATAGGTATTATTGTATTAACATCGGTATTGACACTATTTTAAATAACGATAAACGCAAAACTTGTATAATGTTTTGCATAAGCGTGTCTACGGTGGCAGCCTAGGGTGCCTGGACTGTCCCTGCAATTTTTGAAAGGTGCCGGTCTACCGAGTTTTAAATCTGAATGGTTACAACATTCTTTTTTTTTTAAAACTTGATTTTCGGTGGGTATCGTTATAATTACCATTTACTTACAAAGATTGATTTCCTGACTACCGAAATCGGAAAAGCCTACTATAAAGACTTGAGACAGACTACGAAGGTACAGTACGCATCTAGGTATTATTGATATTATTGTTGTATTATTTTTGGTTTGTAGCTAGGTGGGTGGTGTAGGTAATCCAAGGCTGCTAATACCTGAAGTTACTGTAGATTATTATTATAAATAGATAATTTAGACTTTTTTTAAATGATGTAATTATTTCATTGTGTAGGGGGGGGGGGCTTAAAAAAACACGGCTTTGGGTGTATGGGGATTTTTTCAGTTCACTAATAAGGTAGCGCCGGTAATTAGCTAGGCTGTCCCTGCCGATGAAGTCTAGTCACGCCTATATGACGTTTTAGTTCTAAATAATGATAAACGCAAAAATCGCGTAACGTAACAGAATTTTTTTCAAATGCAAGCCCTGCAATAGGATCACATTTTCGGTTGATACATTCTGGTATCGGCTATATATATATATATCAGCTGTCGATTAAGCCTAATAAAGAATATATTTATTTTTTTTTTTGATATTATGCATAAATTATTTATATTAACGATTTTATTATTTTATTTATTTATTGGAGGAAAATAGACAGTGGAGGAAAATGGTATCTCGTTTTTGGAGGAAAATGGCTACGGCTGAAATTTCGATATCAGATCTGAGATCACTAAC
The DNA here is from genome assembly GCF_005508785.2 of Acyrthosiphon pisum. NCBI lineage: Eukaryota > Metazoa > Arthropoda > Insecta > Hemiptera > Aphididae > Acyrthosiphon > Acyrthosiphon pisum. The sequence goes on from NC_042493.1 coordinate 57,342,095, forward strand.
ATAGTTCACAGCAGTGTTATACGTTGAAGGCGCTGCCATGCGCCAATACGTAGTACCCACGGACGGGTAAATATATTTTATTCTATAGAGGACGGTTAATCATTGACCCTCGTTGTCTACTATTTAGATTTTTAATGCCGGGTTGCATAAAAAGTTTATTAAATTTATGGATCAATAAAGTTTAATGGACCAATCATTATTATTTATTAGCCGTTAAATCATGTTTAAGGTACAACTAGCACACTATTGATTCAATAAATATTTAGTGATTGTTTGTGCAGCCCGGCATTAAAGCTTATTATCATTGATTATACATAGTATAATACTATAATACTAGTATGTATAATCAATGGTGTTATGTAATTAAAATTTAAAACTATACCTGAATGTTTTAGCGTCTTGTTAAAAATACACAAATGCACTTTTGTAAAATACACTAGGTATGCAGAATGCCAAAATGCTAATAAAAATGTTCCTTCCGCTCCTTCGACATGTACCGTTGAACCAAATTGTAATGTATTGCTGAGTGCTGACAACCATAGATCATACAAAAATATTAATGTAATATACTCATCGATGTCACTTTCGAAATTGTGATCGAATATACGGGTTACCTTCTTATGGTCTTTGTATTCAAGATTTTCTTTATATTTTATTTTCTTTGTTTTCTTAGGTATACAAAATTTTATATATTTGTACTTAACAAATTGTTCAATTACCTATGTCAGTTGATGACATGTCACATGTTATTTTCCAATATTTTATATTGTTAAATTAATGAAACGGTCTATATTCGTTTGCTGTGACACTAGTACATTATGACCCTTATTATGGCCCTAATAGGCCCTTAGACACTAATAATTACTGTATAGAAAAGCACCCACCTAGCATTTGCCCGCCTATTTTTATGATAAAAATGGATTATAAATTTATAGTATAAATAGTTAAATATGAAATTATAATTAAGATTTCAAATATACTAATATTTTTAAATAGGTGTTTATTTTATCCGTGTTATTTTTTCTTTGGTCTTTTTTACCGATGACCTCTATGACTATATATAAATAATATCATAAAATAGTTACGGCTTGGATAACATTTTGTGTTTATGAATATTATAATGTTAAATAAAGTTTTAAAGTTTTCCCAGTTTAAGCAGTTTGGTGGCGGAATCCACTAAACTAAATGTTAGATCTCCCCATGAATTTTTTTTCAATATTTATAACAATTTTTATTAAGTATATTCTATAATGCATTAAATTTTCTTCTATTTTTTTTTCTAAAAACAAATTATCGACTATTGTAAATTTCGACAGAATGTCAGAATATGTTTATACGTGTTTATAAGACATAATTACATGACTTTATTATTATTTTTTATCTAGACTCATATCTAGGAACTAGGGTATTATTATTATTATTAATATTTAGTTGCTTACACAAAATATAATATGGGAATATTATGCCACTCGATGATAGAAAATTCTCAACAACCAGCTCTACACTTTCCCAGAACATTGGCTCATACGAGCGATATTGCGATCAGTAGGTATATTTTACAATATTACGTAGCTCCAGCCCCAGGTCATTATTTGGTTGAAAACTTTAAACATTGATTGCTTATTATTTATCTTAACTCAATAACTCATAGTATTTAGTTATCACCGTGATTCGTCTTTACGAAATAGTCTTTTTATTAAGTGTTTTCTGCTGTGTCCGTGTAGTGTATTAAAGTGTATTACTATTAGGTATACGGTCGGTGTCTTTTGTAATATTGACTATTTTTTCTATTTTACATTTTCACAAAAATACTATGACTATGGATTTTTAATATTTTTCAAATGTCATTGTAACAATATATTAGAAGCCTTGTATTAAATTTTCAAGATATATTATTCAACAAATAAAATTTTATTGACATATTTTATAGAAATAAAAACTAAAAAAATTTAAAACTGAAAATGTTCGTGAACAGGTCAAAACAAATCAATATTTGTTGAAAATTTTTTCGTGTATAGAAAATGCTAATATAATATATATATATATTCAATTTCATATATCTACGGTCATCTGTTTTAGAGTTACATACAAAATTCCTGGTTTTCCTAAATTATTTTTTTGTTTTTCTCAGTGCTTTTTAAAATGACTGGGAATTTTCTCCCCAATGCACCAACAATATTCACTCTCCCATCGAACAAGATACTGAAGTTGAAAATCAAAGCATTATTTCGACTACTTATCGTGTAGGTAAACACACAAAAAACACACATAATTTTAAAACCAATACATTCATCGCTCCGCTCAGTATATAAAATTGTCTAATTATTAGGTATTTTGAAACGAATCAATTAAAATATAGATTAGTAGGTTTTAATGAGTAACTAAATCTATTCGGATAATGACTATGGACTAGGACGTTTTAAGACAGCTTATGTAAATGAAGCTGGTCGTCAATTAAGACCGTACGTTTAGAAAAGGTGGCTGTCGGTGTTCTCCACCATTTCATAAAACCTACCGATTACCGCGCAACGATAGCCACGTAAGATAACCACAGCGCTGATACGAGTATTGTTTGTTATTTTCTCTTTCGTTTTGATAACGACAATTAATTACAGTGATAAGCGGCGGCTTGTTGGTTTAATATTATGTATTATTTAAGTCATGTAAGTTAGTTAAGCCGTGATGATATTATTATAATTATTTATTATTCAAATTGTATTGTTCTTGTCAAACTCGCGAATTTACACTCGCCAGGTTTGACTGGTCCGTCGCGATAAATCGTAACGATCGTTAGACCGCCCGGTTTTGGTTTTCCCGGCCTCACGAAATTGTTCGTTTGTCTCAAGTCTAAACGGTGGTCGACGTCGGTGCCTGCCTGAATTTGTTAGAGCAACCTTTCACGATCTCTCGTCTCTCACAGGTTATAAAATGATTCGCGAGCCCTTTTCTGAAAACTACAAAACTTCAGGGATCCAGTGCTAGTTTAAATTGTGTTTTGTACTCCGTTCCTAGGTCGACACGTAAGTATACTGTTGTTATGTGGTTCTATTGGATGCTCTACATGGGTGCTCATTTGTGTGTTTTTTTCAAACTTTTTAAATACTTAAATATTCAATACGGTATTTTGAATACTTTTTACAAGTATTCTTAGTACAGTATTCGGAATACTCTTTTTTTTATGTACTTTCTTATACTCTTATATATTACTAGGTAATTATTACTTGTTAACTATATTTATTTGAATATAATTTATAATTAATAGATATCCATATAGGTGTGTATTATCGAAAGTGTATGTTCATTTATAAACACAGAAATGAAAAAATAATATTTTTGTTATTGAAATCTAAATGAACTAAAAAAAAAATATTCTTAATACTTTTTTTTAATTATTCGGAATATGTATTTGAAATACTTTTAAAAAATATTTTACCCAAGTCTGGACGTGTAGTAGGTACCTATTAATGCCAATTTTTTCATCTAGAAGCCACAAGCTATATTATGTCGGATACGGATTCCATCAAAACCGATAAATCGCAATCAGATCTGCAGCAGAAGTATGATAAATTGGCCATGGAGTTTGCCAAAGTAAATATATCAATGTGTTTGACATTAAAACTAAAAATTAGTGTGTTTGATAGAGGTTTTGTAACAGTGGCGTGCAGTGGTATTGAAGCTTGGTAAGCGCCAAGAAAAAAACCATACAATTATTATTTAAAAAGAAAACTTAAAATTAACCATCGAGAATAAAAAGAATTAACAATTATTAAAAATTAAATAATAACTATTTGTATATATTGAACAGGTAATATTCTGTGATGGAAGCTTATGCCTTGTGTCCGCGTACAACAATATTAACATTATTATATTGTTTAATTGTACTTAAAAAAAAAAAATTTTGGATTATCGAAAAATCTGTTTCTAAAAGTATTTATATTTGCTCAATGCAACGTCCAATTATTGAATAAAACCGTGATCAACCCGTCTAACCGTACCCGATTATGACTACTCCAATAATACAAGCTGGATAATCGAAATCCTGAGTACTTCTATCAATATATTGCTTACCTAAATAACAAAATAATTATATTTCATGATTTCTTTTTTATAATTTTTAATATAATATAATACATATAATGGAGTATATTATATCTAAAATACTACCTATATTATTACATGAAATATTTCCAATTGACATTATATATAAATTTAATAAGTTTAATTTCCTTCCTTTTTAAGTGGGCATGCGGCGTTTACCTAGTTTGCCCTGGCTGCACACCATTTTTATGTTGCTATGTTTTCTATGTACATTTCTGCTAATTAATATACCTATTAACGACTATGGCGGAGAAACCACAGTGGGAAAATTATACATTATTATTTTGGTGAAATATTATTTTATAAGAAATATATTTTTGTTGTATTAAATATTAGAGTTAAGCAATAGGTTTGTAATAAATAATAATTGATGTTAAAAACATTAGTTATTAAATAAATAATGTATTTACCATCAATAAATTATCATTTTATTTACCTAAAATTATATATTTGTAGGCCAGAATGCAATTGAATGTTTTGAAAAAAGCTTATACTGCAAAAACATCAAAATTGGACCAAAGGAGTATTGAATCTCTGGACCAAGTATGCAATTTGTTTTAAATAAATTTTAATATTATGATAATTTATTTATTAATTTTTCCTACTATAATTAGTTTGAAAGCTGTAAATATGATACAATGTCAACAAGTAGTTCGGAAATTCAAGAGAATTTTAACAAAACAAGTCAAGTAAATTCTAAAGTAAGTTTTTTTTTATGTTTATCATAAATGTTATTACATTATTATAATCATTGTAATTTTGTAGTACATATTATTATGTATTACATTTTTTCTTGTCTAAATTAGACATGGTTAATGAATTTTTGAGTAAAGAGGCATTCACAACTTAATGTGTTATAATATTATACAGTGCAATTTACTCAACTTAAAGATATACATATTAAATATAAACAGTATGATAACAGTACAACAAAATACCTTGTAAACATATTTTTATTCATAAGTACTACATTCACAGTATTTTATATTATTACCATCTTACATTGAACAATCATCAACTAGGAATGATTAATTGTAAAAGGCCTTTAACCCACTGGCTTATCATTGGTTAATTGTGATCAATTTCTGGTTTCTAAAATGGTATGAATGTTTTAATAATACCTGTAGCACTTTCTAGTTAAAAGTTCTTACCTAACTATTATATTAACAAAGAATAAAATAATACCAGTAGGTATTTTACATTTATTAAAATCCATTTAGATGGATCGTATTTGTGTAAAAAATATTTAATGTATTATGTTATAAAAAAAATATAGATTATCATTTGGAAGGTTATAAAGTTACATCAGTAGATCACATTATTCATACTTCTATTAAATTCTTAATGCTGTAAAAATAAAAATAAATTGTGATTTTGTATTTAACATTTAAATATTATTTGCATTATACCTACATTTATTTTTGTGATTTATATTTATAATTGCTTAATTTAAAGGTAAAAGGAGCAGATGATTTTAAATCCAAGGATGTGCAGTTCTTGAGACAAGATATCAACTCAATGCACCAATTTATACAACGTGTATTAGACTCCACAAATTCAAATCAGCTTGATTACAATGTTTGTACATTTTTTATCTAACTTAATCTAATCTAATTTAATAGTATCTGTAACCATATTTTTATATTTATGTTTAGCTCATTATGTCAGAAATTGAGCACTGTAAAGGCATACAAAATAGTTGTCCGAATAATTTTTGTGAAGTACTCAATGAAGAATTAACAGCATTAAAATGTTCTGTTACTGCTTGTTTGTACAACATATTATATAATAAACTCGAGTCTAGAACTAAAATAAGCACTGAAGATTCTCGCCTCATTTATCCTAATCATTGTAAGTATATTTACAGTTAAAAGTATTATAAGTATAATTAAAAGAATTAAATTAAATACATCTAATTTTTATTTTGTTTAAAAAAATATTAATACAGTGGCAAAGCTAACTATGAGACAAACAGATATTTTCTGCACAAGTTATTGCATTTATGCATTATTTAAAATGTTTAAACAATATACATATATATATATATATATATATATATTATATAAACTAATATTATATATTTAAATGTATAATATGAATAAATAGATTATCAGTCTGGCTGCATTGTGACGTGCCAAAACCAACAAAAATGTTGCTAGCTGAGACAATACATGTAGTCTTGCATACTATTAGCCATAGGGTATTTGGTGTGTGTAACGAGTGCCTGAGAATGGGAGTACTTGTGCAAGGATGTAAAAGATATATGTATAACAAATATTTAATTATAATAAGTACATTTATATTTATAGCAGATTGGCTTTTTTTGTGGAACCTGTGTAATGTTATATGCACTCTTCTAACTCCTTATCAATAAAAATGTGAACAAACTATACTGTATACTGTATATAGTATAATATAATACGTATAATTTATTATCTGTATTATTATTTTTAGTTATTACATAAAAAATATTTTAACACTTGAAAAAAAAAAAATGTTGATTTGTCCATCCTAATCCTAAACCCAAGCTATATAGTACTATATATATACTAATTTATATTTTTGTAATTTGTATACATTTTGTATTTCTAGATTGTTTGGACAATAACTATAAATCTGACGAAGACAGATTACAAAAAGTTTTTGTTGCTTTGGTTCTCCATTTTTTTCTTTCTTTTATTATAAATCTTAATGATGTCTTGGAAGATTTGCTCAAAGATATTAACCCAAAAGATGTTTGTATTTACATTTATTATTGATTGTTGGATATAATAGTATTATTATATAGTTTTGAACTAATATAAAAAATTTTATTTTCAGGCTTTCCGTGTCTTACAAAAAAGTATTAAACCATTGACAAATAAATTACATAGTAATTCTCTGGTATTGGAAAAAATTCTAACTTACAGTGCTGATTTAAAAACATTTAAGTAAGCATAAATTAATACATTATTACTCTTAGTGTTACATACAATTTTTGAATTTTGTCATTATTAAAACTGATGACATTGTATTGTTATATATTCTATAATATAGAGAAAATAAAATTTGCCACATTGTGCTGAATATTTTCCTATGTTTTTAAGATTAGATAAGGAAAATGTGATCACAATAAATATTAATTAAAATATATTCATCAATGTTAATACTATCATACAAATAATAAGTAAAATAAAAACATAAATATTATCAACTTATCCTAAGGAAACTAAATTAAACAACTTAATTTAAATATAAGTTAAAATAATATTGTAAATAAAATGTAAATATAATTCAAACTATAAATTGGCCTTAGCTGCCGATGTTATTCGGATCAATAATAAAAAAAAAATAATAATAAGTATATTATATTGATTTGCAGTGGCGTGGCGAACGGTAATTTCAGAGGCCTCGGCCTCTGAAATTTTTCTTAAATAGAGGGGTGGGTGGTAGCCAGTGGGTCCTCTAGTAAATTTAATATGATATTCTCAATAGGTAGTCAATAACGATCTGAAATATAACTTGTTATATTACATTAGTCATTAATACATTATTATGCATAACTACTTGGGATATTTGTAACTGGCCTCTGGAAAATTTTTAGTTCGCCACACCACTGTTGATTTGTACACAAATTTGTTAATGGTTAATTTTTTGTTATATGGATTCAACAATAAGTGGTCAACAAATTGTTAACAACTAAAATTACTAAATTACATCTAATAATAGATGAAAATAATAAATCAATGTGCAATGTAGCAATTGTATTGTATTTTTTTAGATTTGATTCTCAACACATTGTTATGGAAAATATTTTGTTATTCATATCAAATAAATATATTGAATGTGTTAATTCTATTAAAGAATTCATAAAATCAGGTAATGTATTCTACTTGAATTTTTATTTTAAGTTTACAATAAAAATTTTTTGTATTGTTCCTATAGTTAATTGTATATTAATTGTTTATTTTTTTTTTTTATAGATAATACTGTTAACATTGATTGTTCAGCTTTGCGTCAAAACATAATATCGTTTATGGCATTAAAGTTTCCTATTGGAGGTATTTAAACATTTATAAAATATATTACTTTAAATTATATGTGATTTTAATTTATTTAATTTACAGAGTTAGTGAACTCTGGTGAATATTTGGATCCTACCAATATAACCAAGAAATTGGATGGTGCTTATGACACAGTACATACTGTAAGTAAAACAATATTTCTAATATGATAAATCAAATCTAAAATGTTCTTTACATTATAAACATTTTCTTCAATGTACAGTTTAATTATTATTTTTACTCTCGAATTTCTATTCAGTCTGTGTACATTTTATAGCTGTTACGGGCCATAAATATATTGGAGTTTGAATATTTATATAAATATAGCCAAGTGGATATGCACTGGCATATGAGAAATCCACTATTGCACGTGAAACATTCAAAACAAGTAACAGTTATAATTAGTTTTAGTTTTTAACTGTTTTTACAATCATCAAACTATTTTCAGGCTAAAGAAGAATTAAATTCAGCATCAATTTCTCAAAATAGCTACAAAAGTATTATTCATGTTTATAACGAAAAATTAAATGAAGAGATGAACAGGTCATTATCATTAGAACAAGAAAAAATCCATTGGGAAAATGAGTATAAACTTTTATGTAAAAAAAAGGAAAGTGTAAGTATACTTAACAGATTGTTATAAGAAAATAAAAGTTTGATTTTATTATACTAATTTCCTAAATATTGTGATAGGTACCATATAAAGACAAATATTCTGCAAGTTCGGAGGCATTTGCGGTGGAAAATGAAGTAAGTAATACAATTATAATAATATATGTAATTATATACTTAAGAGTAATTTTATAACGCAGTCATACTTTTCAATCTGTAACTAATGTTATATTTTATAACATATGTAACCTATTTTTGGAGGCTTTTCATAGTTTTCTGAAAACTACGCCAATCGTTTAAATTTAAACAAATTCACACAATAGATATTTATAATTTTTATGTATTTTTCTTTTACCAACAGTCGATGAGATGTGCGACCTGTTGGCTTTCGTTGAATTTTAAATTTAAATTAAATATTTTATATTAACATAGACCATGGCTCAAATATACAAGGTTATTGTACATAACCTATATTGTTATCAAACAAAAATAAAATGGCAGCGTAAGTGTATATAGTACAGTCTATATCTTAGTATATAATATTTATCATAGTATAGGTTGTCCTCTTACGCTGCCGTTTTAATTTGTTAATGTGATAAAATGATGTAGTGGAGGTACTATTGTAATAACCTTGTATATTTAAGCCATGTCATAGACTTTATACTTAATAAGTCCATGTTTGTGGTAGAAAATATCACATTTATTAATGATAAAGTAATTACAATAATAATTATAATATAATATTTTTTTTTTTTTTAATAATAATGATAATTTTAGTATTTACTCATTATGATTTATTTTAATCAATTATATATTGTTGGTTTACAGTTGGGAAAATGCGAGTCGGGTTTTCAATTTAATGATGGAGTAATGGAGAGAGAAAAAGAACTCAAATGTTATTTTGAAAAGAAAATTAACAATTTGATTTCCACGAATAAAGAATTATCCAGCCAAAGCAATGCTTACGCTATGGAGGTTAGCTCGCGTATATTATTATTCTGTTTATATGCCAATCATTCTTTGTCGACTAAAATTTCATGTATTTTTGATATATTTAAAATTATATAGATCACCGCATTGAAAACACGACTGGACCATAGCATATTTGTGCGTAACGATCTGGAAATAAAGCTACATGAGGCATCAGAACACATTGATGATCTGAAAGAGGAATTTCACTTGACATCTACCAATTACGAGTCACAACTCAGAGCAATGACCGAACATTTGGCTAGTTTAAACGAGACGGTTGTGTTAGAGCGACGACATATAGACGATCTTAACAGTCAATTGAAAATGAAAGCAGTGAGTTAAATTCAAAATCCTTGATATAATTATTAGGGTTTTGAGGCTTTACATACTTGCAAAATTATAATGAAAATATACACAAAAAATTTAATTTGATGCCAATTTTTTTCATAATTCTGGATTTAAAATATAAATTACATATTTGCATAATTTGTAACTTTTAGATTCTGAGCGATGAATGTATTGATTTCAGAATATGTTTTTTTATGTTTGTCATAACCTTTTGGCAAAGTAAAAATGCTTTAATTTTTTTAAAGTTAAAAAGTAAAAAAATTCTAAGTAATTTTCTATAAGTTTAGGGAAATACCAAAAAAAAAAACTAAGACCAAACTGGATTTTGGTGAAAATTGATTGGTTTTTATGGTGTAACTCAAAAACATATAACCTGTAGGTACTTAAATATTCATTAAATATATATACGACTGTTGTCCATACAGGACGAATTTTCAAATAATTTTAACCAATTTGAGCTATTTAATGGCAAGAAAATGTTTTATTTGGTCTTTTATACTACTATAAAACTACTGTACTATTAAGTACTTCATAAGTTGTTATTAAAGTATTACTCAGTGTACTTTAAAACAATGTAGAGCGTAAATCACAGTAATTTTTTTATGAAAGTCTGAAGTAAATGACTTACGAATAACCTTAGATACCTACTTGAAATATTCACCAAATGTCTATGTTTTTTTTTATACAAGCATTTGAAATTTTAACTTTGACATAATTCATCAAAATGTATAACATTTTCTTAAGCTATTACCTATTTATACCAGAAACGGCATAAACTCATTGTTCTATGGTAAGGTGGTGTTGACTCAAAAGTTATGAACAATAATAGAGTTTGATAGAATATACATTATTAATAATATAATAATTAAATCTTAATAAATATAAAAGATGCTATGTTTTTGCAAAAATTAAATCAACCTACTGTTATACTAATATTAAAGTAAGTTAGGTACTTTAACAACAACAAAAAACAGATCTTGAAATATACTTGATAAGGGTAAGAATCCATCTCTGATTAAAATTGTTTTTTTTTTTATTCAATAATACTATACCACATTGCATTCAAATTTACACATCCATACAATGGCCCACCCAACACCTACTGTACAGCAGACCGACATCCACTATTTTAAAAAGTTTAAAGAAAAATAAAAAAATTTATCAAAATGAAAAACAATTTTTTTTGGTAAGACTATAAAATAGACTACTGCTTATTAATCAATTGGAATTAAAACACGGGCAGACATTTTGGATTATTTCTTTAGTAGTATATTCAAATTATAAATGAGAAAAAGAAGATAAAATCAAACTAAAATCTTGATGATTTCAAACAAAACAATTGTTGAATTGTAGGCTTGAGCAGGGCTTCAAAACGTTATTATAACGTTATAATTTATAACGCTAATAAACGGAAAAAAAATAGAAAAAAACATAAACGAAATACAATAAAACAAAAAACGAAAAAAAATTGAATAACATTTAACATAATATGTCATTAATCATAATTCATGATTAAAAATAAACAATAAACGTATTTGTAACGTAAAAAAATTGCATAAAACGTTATTTGAAATAACGTTCGTGATTTTTTTTTACATTGAGCCCAATATAATTTTTTTTTTAAATCTTATAGCTATGAACAATTCAAAGTTGGCTAGACTGTGTTGACAATAATTTATATTTTCCGAATTATTTTATGGTAGGTTTATTTATAAATATTGAATTCATTACTTTATAATAAAATATTTAATATTCAACTAATAATAAAATTATTATCCGTTTATGTTTGATTTAATTGGTGAAAAAATGCGGGCGTGTTATTTGGAGTATAATTTGATATAATTTCAAGTTGCTATTGTTGTTTAGTTAGTTGTAGATTTGTCGTCAAATTGTCATTAACTACCTTTCGTCTAATCGTCTATGGTGTATACCTACTTAATAGTTTAACTGATAAAGGTTAACTGATCAGTTAGCTCCTTGCTAAAAACTCTAGGAAGATTTAAAATAGGTAATGTAACCTGGCCAACAAATTCTACTTATTTCATAATTCTTAAATAACAGTGTGGATAATTATGGCACAAATAACATTAGAATTTATTATAAAAAAAAAAACAATTCCTTATTTATTTTTAAATTGTAACGTTTAACAAAAACAAAAAATTAAAATAACGTTTAAAAACTGAATAACGTTAAACGGAAAAAATCAAATAACGTTTCAATGTAAAATAACGTTAATCATTAAAATTGCGTATAACGTTATAAAGTACAATAACGTTAAACACTAAAATTGTATAACGTTTAAATATCCAAAAACGGAAAAATGATATTTTATTTTAGAATTTAAGCCCTGGGCTTGAGTGCTAAATATTTTAACGAGTAGACTTAAAATGTGTAATCAACAAATGTACACAATTTTGTAAAACTTCATCCAAATAAATAAAACATTTTTTTTTCTAGGGTAAAAAGAAGTCTTCCAAGTGAACATAACATCATCAGTATTAAGTATATATAACCATTTAATTTTATAAAAAAATATATAATAATTTATTGATAGTTTTCTATGTTATTTAATTAATTTCTTATAATAGTATATTGTAATAGTGTTTTGTACAAATGATTATTTTAATCGTATTTATCATAATCTCGCCTATCAATGTTAACATATTGTGATATATCAATAATTTATAATCTTTAATAGTGCTGTACCCTATTGAATAATTTTCATATTTATTTATTATTGTCAACTATAACTATTATATTATATAAACTATGTAAACATATTTATATTAAGTTTAATGTGTATTGAGTGTATACAAAATGTATCGAATAACCTATGTACAATATTATATGTCATATAGTATACCTTATACCTATGTAATGTATAAGTTTAACTATTATAGTTAATAATATTTCCATATTTATCTATGTATCAACATTATTCAGTTCTTTTTGGATATATATACATTTTTTTTAAAAATAATTCTTAAATACCTACCCATTAAAATATATAATATCTACCTTAAATATATATTCTAATGTCTTTATTATAATGTAGTAGGTTATAGGTATGTATTCAAACTTGAAGATGTGGTGCGTATATGACTCACTATATTGTTCAAAGCTGTACAAGTTACCCAGTAGACAATTTTTTTAAAATAGTTTCAGTTATGTCATCCTAAAAAAAGTTAACTATTTTATTTTAATGTTATTCAAAAATATAAATGGAATTAGTAACTAAGTTAAGTTACACTTTTTCATGTAAATATTAAGTAAATTTACTTAAGAAGTCTGGTGCCGGTTTTTAAAATTTTCCGCAATTCTATAAAGTTTAAAAATTAAATTTTATATTTTAGTTGCCCCTTTAGTTATAATACTTTTCAACTAATCTACTGCCCTATACCTTTTTTTTTTTGTAGGGGGGTTGATAGGGTGTATTATATTGAAAAAAATGACTTCACAGGAATAATTGTCAGGCCTTGTAGAATTTTTGGATTTTGATACCTATCTATTTTATTATTTGAAAGAAAATGACATCCTACAAACCGCATCAATTTCCATATTTTTATTTTATTTCAAATAATGGTATAATATAATTTGTAAAAAAACCTTTAAAATTGTATTATTTTTGAGAATATATTATAAAGTTTGAAATTAAAATGTCAAAAAACAGAGTTTCATACGACCTGTAAAATATTACCATCTAATGGTTTAAAAAAAAAAAAAAAATATGGTTGATTCTACAGAACAGGATCATTATTCATGAAGAGCGTATTTTTGTGTACAATATTTGGCACAGGGCTTAAGGTTGAAAGTTACTTTTGTAACCTATACTCAAGAATCAGGATACAAATAAAAAAAAACCATTTATGTATTTCTTTTGAAAATTTTTGAAAATATATTATTATTTTTTGATTAATACAATGTGTTGGATCAAATCTATCAAATTTTTTACAATTATTTATTATTATTATTATTATTATTATTATGCCGTAAAAAACACTAAATAGACTTAAAAATATAGAAATATATTAATATATAAATTATATTTTTTCCTCAGACTTGCATCAGCATAGACTTGGATAACTAAAATAAATTATGCAATATGCATATACTCACAAAATGTTTAAGCAATTTACAGTTTCAACGTGTATTTATTGTGTATAAATGTATAATTTATTATAGTGATAGGGAATTTCAATTTTTTAGAAGTAGCAATCACAACTGTTATTGCTGTAATAGCCCTAAAGGTACCCAAAAAATAATGGTGCAAATAGCAATTATTGCTAACTCATTACTATTTACCAATAATATTCAACTATAAACATTTTGGAAACTTCTACCTTATTGCATCAACTGTTGTATTTGAAGAAAAAGATAATTTAAGAAATTAAAAACAGAAAGTAAAGAATATTAAATTGTTTAGTTAAAATTTCCACAAAGTTATAATCGATTATTCTTCAAACAATTTTTGTTATTCTGTTGTAGGTAGGTAATTCAATAAATACATTGAAACATTATGTATGTTTCAATGCCTGAATTCTCATAAAATAATAAAATATAAATACTAAATGGTTATTTTTTATAGCGCCATGCCCGGAGTGGCTAAACCGCATGGAATTGGAAGTTGCCATGTTCTTCTGATATTCTGCTGTGCCGTAAGGTTGTACCTATATTTTAGTCACTTAGTGGATAGTATTTTTAATAA
>NC_042493.1:57358834-57407582 GCF_005508785.2 Acyrthosiphon pisum
GGGAATCGTTTTTCATCAAATACATTGAACTATCATTGAATTTAAGTTTAAAACGTCATCCAATAATACTGCACAACTGCAGTGACCTGAATTCAATGACGAACGTGCATCGAGAGGACGCTACACAGATATATTTTGTTGTCTCCGTCTTACAATAGTGCATAGCATAGCAAATTAACACTCAGAAGATCACGTTTAACTGAGTTAGTTTAATTATTAGTGTGAATCAACCTATTATGAAACTTGAAGGGGCTGTGGGGGCTGCAGCCCTCCCCCGAAATGTTAAGAAAATTTAAAAATTATTTTAATGGTCTATGATAGTCGCTCAAAAAGTCTTAAATTGTATTTAAAATATTTAAAAATGTACCTACTACAAGTATTAACACTTTTCAGCCATCTATCTGTGTTGGAACGTATTTAATGTGTAATAGTGTATAAGTTGATCAGCTCCCAACCCCCTCCCAAAAAAAGAGAAATCCTGGCTACACCGCTGGTTTGTTTGTTGATATTTTTACAATAATTAAGTTTTTAAGTGAGTTATGAGCATTTTTATTTTATGCTATATTAGGCATATATTATGCATAATTTACTAAAAAATTGAACTATCGTAAAAACCCACATGACCACATACAAAAACAGATAATGATCAAGTTTTATAATAGATCGATTCACTCTAGTTTTTAAGCTAGATAATTTAATTAATTGTGAGTATTTTTTTACCTAATGGCCTAAAACTAAATTATACCTAATTGTTATTTATTAGAATATTAAATTAACAGTAGGTGCCTACATTAGGTATTAATAAATTATGCATCTTTATATCGTAATAATATTATCATTACCTATGTTAGAACACAGTTTAAGACTTAAGTATCTTTTTTTAAGTACCTATCTATAGTATCTTAAATCGGAATCAAAAAAGGTATTTTTAGCATGAACAAAATTTCTGGTTGAATAAAAATAAAAACACGGCTAAATAGTTATATCTCGTTAGTCGTTTGTATTTTATTAAACAATAACGACCGTCCAATTGATATATTTGTATTATGAACACGAAAAACACTGCAAGCAAAACAATAATATTTAAAAAAAAAAATATTATCTCCATTACTACCTATATTATTTTCATAATATTACAAAATTATATTATTTCAATTATTTCAATGTTTTATCCGTTTTCATCACTATAAAACGCGATTTCTATGACTCACAAATTGTTCTGCAGTTAACAGTTATTAATAATTAACATAACATAGGTACATACACACACATTCTTGATACCTACTGTAAATAGTAGGCTACATGACAAATTATATTTATTTATGAAAACTGAAAGGCGAAAATAATATTTAATGAACTTTGTACACCCATCTATTTTCACTAAAACATTATAGTTTAATGAGCTGGTTAGATAGGTGGCTTTGGCTTTGAGGAGTTTAGTTGCCCTATGAAGACGCCTCGTCGTCGTCGCCCGAGAGCATATGATGAGCGTACCTCTGCAGACTGCCCTCGATGTATTCCGATTTGGTTTTGAACCCGGGAAACAGCAAAATAGCTAAAACTTAAAAATACAAACACAAACGGTTATTTGCTACTATGCCTACATAATAATATATTATATTTTAATTTAAATTAATAATTTATCACAGGTGTACTGTGGACGTATGGTATTGGTGTGCCTAAGAAATTTGTCTTAGAAAGTCAAGTTTTAAAAATATGAAATTTATTTAGAAAATGTATACTATAGAATTCACAGGCTTTATAAAACACATGTTATAGAATAGAATAGTATATTAGAAAACGAATGTTATAGAAGAACAGTCGTCACCAGGAAAGAGCCAAAGATAAATTTTCTGATAGCATAACAAAATTTATCGGTTGTTAGTTATAATCACCAACTTAATGTTCATAGATTTATTACAACAATAATACAAGACGGATACAACATGGTTATCATAAGACTGAAGCTACATCGAATCATTGGTATTAAATACAGAAATAAAAATTTAAAATTTCGTTCGTATAATATAACATTGTGCACGATGTGTGAGAGTTTTTCCTGTAAAACATATGTTTCGTGTAAAAAATCGGACTTCATTTTTGGTAGGCGGTGCCTGGGTCGGGGCCGTTGACATGTGGGCGAGGGCATAGAATCTCACTCATACTAATTATCATTGACGACTAACACAAATGCCTAAATATTGCTCACGAGCAGGCCCCTTAAATAAAAAACGCGTGAATTGTAATTTTTACGAAAAATACGTAGGTAGGTATGTGACAATGCGCAAATGATAAACGACATTTCCTGTCATTTAAATATTAAAAAAAAATTAATAAAATACTGTCATTAAATAAAGGTATGCATACTAACAAACTTAACATGTTTTTATTTTAAAAATGTTCCACAGTAAACCCTATTCAAATGAGGTACTCCACGTAGGTAATCTATCAAAAACACCTTAATTAATTTGTAAAAATTCAATATTAGGGGGTCTACGAAAACAAAAAATTGGCTCGTGGTCTGCATGGAAAAAATTTTTGGGAATCTCTAGTATATATTAGGTATAAGTAGTATGTTAGTTATGTTACTAGTCTAGATATTTTTCTCTGTACGGAAAATTGAGGAATTATAAATAGGTATGTTTTCGGGTATAGTGCAGTGGAAAAATATTTAGTAACATGATACATTTTGTTAAGAATTATTAAAAATCGATTACAAAAAAAAAATTGTATCTACCTCCCCGTCCCAAAAACATATTTTGTTAAAATAAACTTTAAACTATGTTAAAAAATAAAAATAAAGAATATTAATAAATGCATAGTTAACAATCTCAATTAAACATTTATACGCCGTGATTTTTTTTTTTAGAGCGGTTACCAGTCCTAATTTTAAATATTAAAAAAAATATATTTAGAAAATGTATTAGGTTTATTAATTATTAAACTTAAAATATTATTATTTTAAAATATGTTTTTTAATTAAGTGTAAAAAGGACAAACGGAAATTTTTTAAAACAGTTATTAATTTGTTAATACCTATAATCTATTTTAATTTTAGTGCATTGTAATTGCGTATTTGTATTCGTGTTATGGAATATGTTTAAATATAAATTATAGGTTACTATATATTAAAAATAAATAAATAAGACATTTCTAAAAGTCACCATTTTAAAGCTTGACTTCTACTACCTATACCTATCTACACAGTGGCCCCAAATATGATTTTTAACATGCACCATTCAATTATTAAAAATATAATTTATGGTTATCAGATATTGAACATTGAAAAAAAGGTCACCGGGGGGAGATATATTCCCCCTCATACCCCAACCAGTTTTAGCACCACTGTAACTACAATATTACGTCTTATAAGTTATAGCACGTATAGAAATACTATTATGATGACATATAAATACTATATTATACCTATCAAATATACCACATACACTATTGTGTAGATACCTAACCTATTAATTTATACCTACGGTATAACTGTATCAGGTACGAGTTATTTATGCGTCGATAAAAAAGATCGAATATAAATAAAAACTATCATCGAATAGGTATATCGTAAATTTATAGTAATGTTGAAACTCTAAACCATAATATAATATCCAATAATCAGATTTAGTTACACATATTATTATGATTTCCAATTCAGCATACATTTATTTGGTATCGGGTCATTTTTTTACGTTATGTCTTATAGAATAATTATGTGTTAGAAAATAATTTGTTGTAATAAGTATATCTTTTACCCTTTGGTATTTACCTATATTATTATTTAACATAAAAGAGTCAATAGGCCTATACAAATATTGTAAAACTATATAACTGGTGTGGTTTCTGAGTCGACAGGCCAAATACATAAAAATCCTGGCGTTGGTGTACGTGACGAAGGATTTTGAAATGGTGGTTATAAATTTGTACATTTGTATTTTGGATATAAGTTATAACAATAAATTAGGGTCCTATACACTGAAAAATATGTCTACAATAAACTTATCCTCAAACCGATCATAGTTGGCCCTCAGTCAAACACAGGTATACCACGCATGGATTACCTAATTTGTTTTTATTTACCTAAAGAGATTTTAACTGAAACTATTTGAAGAGAGGATTGACTTATTTGTCGATATTTTCACAGTACCTGTATAAAATAGTCTTTATAATAAACATTTTATGAAGTATTTTAAAATACAAATTTTTTTTTATAAAGTTTGTGTTTCTAAAACATGTTTTTGTCATAGACATTTTAAAATATGCACCAAAAATATTCAAATTGATATAGTATATGAGTCGTAATACTGATTCAATCATCTGATGAAAATATTTTTATGAATCTTATGGTTTATTGCATTTACAATTCATTCACTTTACATATAAAATATGATATATTTCGTAATACCAGATTATTTAAAAATCTCGTATTCCATCGATATAAAATACCGATAAACTAAAAACTGGTAAGTACCAACGCGGGATATTCTGGTACGGTCTCAGTAGGTACTAGGTTACCTACTCTGTTGGTAACAGCTATAGTACAGTAGTACACTGCACTTAAATGAAACTATGCCGAATACTTGTAATAAATATAGTGGAAACTTTTGAAAGTCGTGGTGGTGAGTGATGAAAATAGGTATTACAAAACGGGAATTTGCACAAAATACAGTATTAAAATGTTCGTGGAAAAAACAACTAATTTGATTAAATCTGTAAGTTTTAATATTATTTTATCATAGTTTATGTTTATTTATATTTACTAATGTAAATTATCATTTGGTATTTCATTATATGCATAAATTATTCAAATGAAACGCCACATAATCAACACAGTAAACAATACAATAAAATTGAGATAATTATTGTTAACATGAGAAAATCCGGATCAAATAATTATTTATTTTAAAATATATTGAAAGCTCATTTTATTTTTACAATTTATTGAAAGTCTTTACAGAAGATACAGCTAGATGTGGCTGTTAAACAAAGTAGGTACCTATCTATATTTTAAAATATCCAGGATAGACATTTAGGTACTTAGTAAACCATTAAATTCTAATTTTAATATTCCAGAAAAGTGCACAACAACAATGGGTGATGAACCACTAATTTATATAGTAAATGGGACAAAGAACGGAACTAAATCCTTTTATCCATGAAAAAAATAATATTTTCTATTCGTTCGGAATTGCACTGTTAAGCCAGGTTTTTAACTATACACACCGTGTCGTGTCGTGTCGTTTTCCGTATATTCAATATGACAATATGTAGGTAGGTAACAAAATGTCGGTCACACATTACGTCTTATAAGTTTAATATATTCAACCTTACACGACTATACGACAACGGTTTAGTGGAAATCCAGTATTATTCTAAAAAAGTAAGTTCCAGTGTCAGAGCTTATGTCTTACGTGTACCTAAATTTGATCTTCCCATGAGTGCAGAGTCTGCAGACTACAGGGACCTAACACAAAACGTAAATCCCATAGTTAGTATAGAAATCATGAATTCATCGCGGTAAATATATCTATAACAATCAAGAATAGGAGTTTCAAATATTAAAAATGTCATATTATTTTGCACAAAACTAGTAAGTGGGTACAAATTAATGATGAGAAAATGTACTTTACTCGCTCAGCTATTTTAATAATTGAATACATATATATATATATTATATATTATATTATATTATTATTATATTATATTTATATGTATATTAAATTTGGAAATAAGAGAGGAACTTGTATAAATTGAAAACAACGAATTCCTCAAAAACAAATAATAAGGAACGGAACGAATTCTTTTTTTATATTTTTAAAGAACGATCGTTCCTCGAGGAACGGAATTAGTTCCTTTTGATATGGCTCATACCAAACACTGACGGATTGAAAGATAACTTTTGCATCAGTTAGGTAGGTATACAATAACTTTTAACACTCAGAAGTATAAAAAAATACACAACACATCATAAGACCAACTAAACAAAGACTTAAATAAAGAAATGACAATAATATTCCAGTTTTGAAATAATGTATAAAAATGTATGAAATAATTATTGTTACCATTTTTTGTTTTAAACATACTTAAATTTAACTAGTTGATGAATGATCAGTAATTTAAAATTGTATTAATTGTATTAATTTTCGATGGGTACCATTATTCCGACCACTGAAAATCCCAACTATACGACATAAAAATATCAGCATTCAGCACGATATATTTTATATGTATATTGTATTTTTAAAATTATTTAATTATATTTAAAAGACAGAAATGCTATCAGCACGTCTATCGAATATTTAAATCACGTCCCATGGTTATGGGATGACATACTTGTAATATATGATATGAACAAATTGTTGAATGTGGTTCCGATGTACAAAAGGCTGAAGAACGATACCGATAAGACAGAATGAAACTGAAAAAAAAAAATATTATATTATATTATCAAATATATACGGTTTCACTGCATATGTAGCGCATAATATTATTTTATAATAATTTTTAATTATTAAAGATGACACACAAGCACTTGGCAGATTTTCTTTTCCCCACTTTCATTGAGTATTTATGTGTGTTGTATGTATTAGTGTAATATGTATATTGGTGAGCGAAATTAAATTAACTAAATAGATTTAAAAGTGTTTAAGAAGATTAATAATATTATGCCCAAAGCCCAATTAAATATTAAATCTTGAGAAATAAGGGTGCTGGAAAAAAAAATATCAGGAAAAAATGGCATGGAAATTAGTCTTGGGAAAGCATTTTGACTAAGTAAATTAGTAAATAACTAGAAACATCACATTACTGAAAATTACATTGTATTAGAAATATTAAATTAAATACACTAATAATTATTTAGGGTAGGTGGATACAAAACAATAATAAAAAAAAATTAAGAAAATATTCTATCTTCGTTTAACTTTATATTTTTAGCTACGCCTACCTATGGCTTTCAACAATTTTTTTCCGAAAAACGTGTGAATAAAATATTAATCTAGTTTTCGTTTTCATTATTTTTCTTTATTTTTATTGCTAACTCGCCCAGTTCATACAAAGATAATTTTGTGTGAGGTACAGCTGTTTCATAACTGATTTATTAATTAAAGTCCAATTTTATATATGACAAATTTTACATACACACATATTGGAAGTGCACGTGTGAATTTTTCAATTATTTTATTGCACTGCACGTCCGCACGCTTTTGTGTACAAGCGAAAATAAGGATTTATATAGATCAATAAATAAAAATAATAATACTCCGCAAGGTGGATGAGATATATTGACAAAGTTTATAAAAGTATATAATTCGCTGACGGATTGCTACATGCAGTGGTATTATAGTGCGCTAATATAACAATATTGTACTTGCACTGTTGCGTACCACTTCGTCACAAAGATCAACATAAAAGACAAACATTTTAAGCATGCGCGTAAAAATAACACTTGGGCGGGCGGGTATTAAATTCTAAATCAATTTTTATGGCATTGGGTTTATGACTTGAGGAATTTACAGATAAATTAATGTGAGTCGCAAAAGCATGGTAAACGGATAAAGGCAGGTAGATACACTGTAACAGTGTTACGTTAGGTATGTACAGTTGTTTTTTTTTTACAAACGTTTATAACAATTTAATAACATTTAAACTGTATTAAGTGAATAAAGGAATTTATTTTCAAATGTAAATTGTATAATTGTTACTGCGCTGCAATAGTTTATTTTAAGAATTATGCGCAAAAAATAGGAATATTATATACAGTAGGTACCTCACCCACTTATCCCACCTACGGACTAAGGTAATTAAAAAAATATATATAGTTAGTAATTATACACTATAATAATATAAGAACGTGATATTTAACATTTTTAAGAGAACTACAATGTATATAGCAGGCAGCAGCTGTAGTATAGGTTATCTCCGTTTAACACACGCGAACAATATAACCGAGATCGCATTTTTCGTTTTAAACGTCAAGGGCGAGAGGAGCTAAGTTTGATTTAAGGCTGTGCTGACCTGTCATAAAAATCCAAAAGCTCAATACCATGTATGATAATAGCTGCAGGTAGGTACTTTGTTGAATAAACTAATTTTGAAGTTGATTATAAGCGTTATAATTATTTTTTACTTTTATCACACGCGTATTATATTGGTAGTTGCGTAAACAACACTAAACATATACACAGATGTTATGGTATATGTCTGTGTTAACTATACTGTTGGATGATCGAGTTTTATACATCGAAATTCCTAAAAAATTATTATACTTGTGTGTGATGTAATACAACAGTAATACACTTTCAACTTCAAAGATGATAACTACATTTTCAAAAATGTTGTAATGACTTTAAAAAACAATAATTTCTAAAACGAATAAATTTACTGAAAAAAAATGCGTAATATGTGATAAACTAATCATTCCGTTATAATATGATACACAAGGTGAGTATCTTAACGTGTGCAAATCTTTTTGCGGTCCTATTCATAAACCCACTTA
The DNA here is from genome assembly GCF_005508785.2 of Acyrthosiphon pisum. Classification (NCBI taxonomy): domain Eukaryota; kingdom Metazoa; phylum Arthropoda; class Insecta; order Hemiptera; family Aphididae; genus Acyrthosiphon; species Acyrthosiphon pisum. Next base: position 57,367,335 of record NC_042493.1, read on the forward strand.
CGTACCTATATAGGTACCTACTATTATATATTATACGCCTACCTCCTGCAGTCAAAACTTTTACACTTTCCCAACCATATAAATATATAATATGCGAGTGCTTAATGGAAACTAAAAAAGCTTAACATTATGAAAATGCGCATAAATTATTAGCCCGGCTCAGACAATTTTTATATAATGTGGGTAATGCGAAAACCAAAAAATTAATTATAATTAGGGAAAGGATTTTAATTTAAATAAATATTTTTATGTGATAATAGCATCGGAAAGTTTTCGATATATGTACCTATACGTTTCATTTAATTTCAAGTAATCTGATGCTAATTTTATTTTAAATATTTTTAAATATTTTAGAATAATTAAATTTTTTTACAAATAAATACATAAATTATGTAATATTGTAGAATTTCCGTGTATATTTTAATTTTTTTACAAATAAATATACGTATTCTGTATTATTGAAGAATTTCCATTTTTATTTTAGTATTTTGCGATACGATTAGGTCTCTGTACTGTACACTTTTGACATCAAACAACAACGATTCGATATCTTATCTAGTTATCTAAGTAGTAGGTAGTAATTTCAGTGTACGAGTATATGCGTTCACTATAATTTATAATTTTGTAATTTGTTATATGAACGATCTGATAAAATAAACAACACCAAAGATTATTGTCACCGAAGTAGGTACCTAACTTGTGCTAAACCATTTTATGGTGAAATTCAGATCATTCCTAATGTTTAATTATCAATCATCGACATATCACTTATACTACTCTCACATAGATCTTTTGATTCAGTTACACGCCTAACATTAATCAACTTATTTAATTGTTTTCTTTACGCAGAGCCTAACATTAATTTTATTTCTGAACTGGGAAAATTGCTTTTATAATGATGTTTTTTACTGTCTTAACATTATTGACAGCACTCTTATATTAAAATCTCCAACTTCGAGGGTGGTATCTGGTATAAAATTAGATCTAGTTGGTAGTTTGGTACTTTTGAAAGTTCAATAGTAGACAATTGTCTCTACTAATAATCGATATAATTGGAAATAAAAAAACAAATAACAGCGGAAAACGGAATACAGAATACTAGATTTCGATCAAATTGAGTTTAGTATTTTTAGAGAGGAATGACCGTAAGGACTTGAAATGTTTACATACCTACTATTTATAAAAGAATTTTCTATACTTGAAACAATTTTCAAAATAATGTGGATATTTTTGAGTTATTTTACAGATATCTTAAATTTTTTATTTTTTTTATAGTTGTTCAGAGTCTAAGATGTCGTTAAATTTGTGTTGTGTAAAATTCTTGAAAATATAATACAAGGTTTCTTATTAATTTTGATATAGGATATAAAATATATTAAAGGATATATTTTCACGATTTTGTTTTATAAACATTTTAAATTTAAATGTTGACAAAATTCTTCAACATCGAGATAATTTAGACTTTTTTTAAGGTTTTAATCTATTTATACAACGGACCTTTTTACGCCATTCTACGCGGGTTTGTCAGTAATGACTAATGACTTTGAAAAAAAATATTTCAACCTACCAAATTAATAAAATAATTATAACAATATAATATAATATAAGCTATAGATGCTGATGAAAACTAACTCAAAACCTACAATACAGCAAAGTGAGATAGGTACCCGTTTTTTTAAAACGAATCATTATAATTAATTATACAGAGGTTAAAATAAACATTAACCTTAACTCCCAAGGGAATGGCCTCGTACCATCGCCTCCCCTGAAATACGTCATCACTGAAGCGTGGCGATATATTACATTAAATTGGTTTAAAAATATATAAATCTTCAATATATGAAATATTTACCAGTTTTGTATGTGTTTGCCTGAGGTTGAAAAATCGGCTCGTGTACAGCTTCGTCGTCACCCAGCAATCTGCAACCCATTCAGAGATATCCGTGAACGTGCGCTCCTTGTCCTGGTCCCAGCTGCTAGGTGGCAGGATCCTTTGAAACGGACCACATACGATGCAATCCAACAAGGCGGCGCATAGGCCGGTCATCCAGATCATGTTTAGTATCGAACAGTTGACCAGCCACACGTATCTAAAACCCCAGTGATATAATAATAATATTTATTTGTTTGAATCGTTAAAAAATAATAGATCGAAATTAAATCCAAAATTAAAAAAAGAGTCCACCAAGAAAATATTTCCATTATTTTAACCCATCACACAGATAAAATTACCCGATTTGAATCTATAAATATAATAAAAACTGCGGGAATTCAATTCAAAATAGGTAATATAAATATTTAATTCAAAAAAAAAATATAATCTGTCTTTAAGTTTAGTCTAAATATATAGTGTGATTTATAAAAATCCATATAATGTCCAAACGGGATCTCCCCACAAAAACAAATTAAACAGTCTGTGTCTGCACGATTGTACAAACGCTACTGTTTCACGTTTGAGAAAATATATTAAAATAAAGTATTAACTAATAACTAATAAGCAATAATAAAGTATACGAACAATCAATTTTTGATTACCTGCAGTACCTAGGTATAATATCTAGCACTGGCATTAGTGACGATGTATGATGGAATCGGGGATATTTAACATTTTGGCATCTAACAGTACTTATAAGATTCTACCACATTATTAGGACCCCCTTCTACCCATTGTTAAGCAAATTGAGTTATAAATATATAAATAAATAAAAGAACAACACTTTAATATATTTTGAATACATTTTATTCCAAGCTAGCTCACACACCTTTTTTCTTTTATAATACATTTATTTATATTCTATTCTTTAAAGTATACTCAATAAGGATTAAGGGCCATATTTCAAAACTAAGTTTTTATACCATTTAAGAAGGGACCAATGGTAAATTGAACATTTTCATGTTTCAAAATCAAAATTCAGGCGTGTAGTTTTTTAATTTTTTATAAGTTAAAACCATGTTTTATAAGGATAATAATTTCATGATAATAAGTTTGAAAGGTATGGGGGCTAACTGGCTAAGATGATTTTAATTATTTAGTATTTTAATACTGGTTAATAAATATTATGAATTTTTTTAAATGATTATTATTTTACATATTATTTGTTTAAGTAAAAACAGTCTTATGTAATAAATTATGTCTGATGATAGAATGACAATGTTGAGAAAAACTGTGGGTCAGGTGACCCCCATACCCACTTTTAGATCCGCTCCTGAGTCTTGATATTTACTAGATACTAAATACTCTATCTAAGATGCAAGGTATACTATATATTTTTTTTTTAAACTATTTTTTTAATTAATTTATCATTAATGGTGAAAAACGATTATATCAATAAACTACAATATTATATACAATATATTTTATGATTGTGATGCCAAAATATACAATTTAATCGTTATTGGAAAAACAATAAGTAGCAATAATATTTTTCATATTGACCTCGGTTAAATTATTATGAAGGTGTGTAATAATGTGTTTGTACGTAGAAAAACTCCGTTCCATACGAATTTTGATTTTGATAAGTCAACAATTTCAGAAAAATTATCCACTGAAAAATTTAAATTACAAATAGGGTTATCATTTAAAAAACAGAAGTTTGTATCTCCAAAGGACACTCCTTAAGTAGTACAAAAAATCTCAAGAATTTGAAAATAGGTATATATGGTCTTAAAGTATAATTAAAGATTGAAAAAATCAGATTTTAAATAACTGCATTATTGAAAAATAAAAGTGGACGAGAATGCTTGGTGAATCAACTTGTAGTTAAATATTGTTATTTACTATTCACAATCCAATATAATATTAGGTATACATTTATAAAAATAATTAATAACGTCGCAGAATGTCGACCCGCAACAACTATTATAAAATGGCGAGTAGTTTATTATATTTTTGAATAGCTATAATATCGTGCTAAATTTAAGTCCTTTAAAGGTATACAATATAATTTATTCAATTTTATTCTTTAATATAAAAAGTACAATAACAATAAATAATAATTTGTATTGTGTCAGACGTCAGTTGATTATGACAAGTTTATACCTTGTGTCCCAGTCAGTAGGTAATAATTGGTTATTGATTTTAAGCAGACTATAATATATTATATAGGTACTATATAATTATATATATATTATATATATTATATAGGTACTGACGAAGTGACGTACTGTCGTCCTAATGAAATATTCTATGCACACAATAACAAGTCAAAAGTAATCAATTTCATGCATAAAACATAGTAATATACTAAGTCAATCAAAAATTCAAAACTATAACTTATTAACTTTTGGGTAAAAATATTTATCAGAATGTATATACCCACTCGAAAAGAAAAAAATAATTGAAACATTTTATTCGTCTCTCAAAAATCGAAAATGTTTACCATCGTAATTTTTTCGAATGAACCGACTTCGTACATTTTACAATTATGTTATTCTATTCAGTTACGCTACTATATTATGTTGGTGCGTATAAAAAAAATAGACGGACCACAGTCATCTGAGAGTGTTAACGGACTACCGAAACTTAAATTTTCTATTGGGTTAAAACAATAATGTTTTCAAATGTTAATGTGTATAATAACTGGTCGAGTGAATTTGTACATAATACAGCAAACCCTGGACATAATTTATTATTTAAAATCCGTCCACGTTCCGGGTAAGATAAATGGACATTAATACAACGTTATAATCATGCCCCGAGAAATATATATTATGAGCTTTCAGAATATTAATAATGTCTCTCCGTCTCGTATCAAAGTTTAGCGGTAATATACAACATCAGTGCAGTAATTCGGTAAGACTTTGAGTAAGTATAAATTATTTTATTATTTTTGCATGATAGATGCGTAGCTGGTATTATATTATTGTACAATGTACATCAAAAGAAATCATCGGATACCTACTCTGGATTAGACAGATTATACCGGTCATCCGTGTAATATTAACCAGCCAAGTCAAATCACACTCGTAATTACGCGTAGGTAATATTAATTTTAGATCTCACTTATCTAAACTAGATCTAACTTATGGGCACCTAAATCGATAAATAAATAGCAGTATTTACATTGTGCGGTATTTTGTCCGTGTCACCTCTATTTTATTATGCAACAATTATTTATCATTATATATTATACGCTGTGTTAACTGTTTGTGTTTCAAAGAACATACATAATACATAATTATTTATATAGGAAAAGCAGACGGGATTTTTTTTTTTTTTTTGAAAAGGTAATAGCTGATACACGAATTGTGCACACGAATGAGTATGGGTAGATTGTGTAATGTGTATAAATGTATAATATAATAGGTATACTTACAGGTATACACTAGTTACACATATAACCGTAATCGCGGGAAACCAATTTTTTTGCCACGACATTATTGCGTTTAACAATACTATAATTTCTCTCCATTCGTTCATGCTAACTCTAAGTTCTTTTGAAATCCTCTCCTGTAACAGAACCAATAAATAATTAAAAATGTATATTATTATTTATTAAGGTCCGACATTATACCGGTACAATTTTTCTTTGATGTTGTTCAAAACAATTTTCTTAACTAAATGTAATATTCGTCGTATTATAATATGTAGGTAGCAGGTACCTAGTTAAGAGGACGTAACACTGGTATTTGCAGTGGCGTAATTAGGAATTTGGTTTTGGGGGGGGGGGGTATACGTTTATAGCAAACATGATTGGTCTGCACTATCAACACTTTGATTAAAATGTTAGCAGTGAAAAAAAATTTTTGGGGGAGATTTATCCCCCTAATCCCCCTTCCCTAATTACGCCCCTGGGTATTTGTTGTCTCCATCTTACAAATGCGTAACATAGCAAATTTATGCTCGGCAGAGCACGTGTAGCTTCGTTAGTTTAAAAATTAGAGTGAATTTACCTACTATGAAACTTGATGGTAAGAATATTATCTATGTTTATATGTTGGTTTTTTACGATAGTTACATTTTTTAGCAAGTTATGCGTATATGATATACCGTAAATTAAAAATGTTCATAACTCACTTAAAAACAGAATTATCGTAAAAAACCAACGTACACACACAGATAATGTTCTTACCATTAAGTTTTATAATAGGTCAATTCACTTTAACGTTTAAACTAACGAAGCTACGAGTGTTCTGCTGAGCGTACATTTTCTATGTTACGCACTGGTAAGACGCAGGCAACAAATACCAGTGTTACGTCCTTTTAAGAATAAAAGTGATCTTGTATTTGCAGTAACACGTGAGTACATACATTATTAAAGGTAATATCATTATATTGTACCTAGATACCTATTCGTTATTGATAATTTCATTGCGTAGCTATAACCAAGTTAACTTTTATATTATTAAAACTACACCCAATAAATAACAATGATATTATGGAACCACCGTAAAGGCCATTTTTTAGAAACATTCATACAACGTAAAATTATTAATCGACGCCAATACTTTTATACCAGCACTATATTGCTTTATATCAACCAGCTATTAAAGGTGATTTTATACTTTTGAACTTGAACTGAACTTTAACGCTTAAAAATGTATACACTTATTAAAACTAAAAAACAGTTAAGAAATATATTGATTTGGTTTTAATTCAATTTTTTAGATTTTTAGAGGACTGTTTTTTGCATTGGTTTTACAATGATATTTTAGGTAAGTTATTAAAAAAAACTACGCCAATGTGTGCACTTTTTATAGAAAAAAAGTGATACGATGTAGTATTATCAATGTAAAATACTATTGTAATTTTACGATTTTTGTAAAGTACCTAGGTAGTAAATAATACCAAATTATCCTTACGTTTTTCTTATTGGAATTTAAAAAAAAGTTCAGCGTAAATCCACAATTATAATTGTTATGAAAATGTTTAATTTAAATTTGGCAACATTGGATATTCAAATATAAAATAAATAATAATGACTCCCAAAACACAGTTTATGAGGTTTTTAGATGTTCTAATTGTAGGGACTTGAAACTTTTTGATATTATGGATATTATTATGTTCATATATTTTGTATATAGACATATAAAATAATCATGTTCACAATGAAATCATTTTCACTAATTTTAATTAATGTAAGGTATACCACGAACCTTTTTACACCGTTTTACAGCGTAATCGCGAAAAAAGTAAAGTCTAAACGTATTCATAATTTCAACCAAATTGTCTACTTGACAAGACGTGTTATCTTTTAAATACTTTGTATTATATATAAGTATATTGTATAACACTTAAACTTTTGCAGCAGTTTAAAATTTGTTAAAACAACTGTTTGATGAATATATACCTAGCTACCAAGTTACCGAATTTCTGTGAACTATATAAAACACAAAATAATAAGCTTTAAATAGTATTATAATGGAATTAAATTTTTGTTTTCAACTTATAAAAAGTTGCCTGATAAATCTCCTGATCATGTTTTGAGTAGTAAATCTAAAATGTCTACGAAGAAATTATAAATTCAAAGTACCAAACTTTGTTAATAATTTATTATAAACGTACACTACGGGTATTACGGATTATAATATTTTCATTTTGTGTACCTATTATTATTATTATTATTATTTATTTTATTTTTTACGAAAAGTTCGTGTGTCATAATACCCTAATTACATTTCAAAACAGCGGCGGCCTCGAAGTTTTATCCGTCTCGAAATCCAAATCACTATTTAGTACATTGTGCATTCACAACTTTTTCAATCTTCAGAAAAAAAAAAATGTTCACACATTGATGGTTTCCAATCAATCTTTACTAAACGAAAACGTTAAGAGTGTGACGGGACGGGATGATCGGAATTCATAGCGCATTCTCATTATTATAATAATTATTATAATATGTAGATTGTAAGTACATTATATGGCACAAAATTGTTTTTTGTTTTATGTAAAATTATCCATTAGTAGGTAATTAAATATTAACTTGGTCGATTTTGGTCGAACTTGGTCGGTCAATCGGTCAATTGGTTTGAGTGTAAATAGTAGAATATTCCTAGTCTCAAAATTCACTAAAATCATGACAATTTTCAAATATTTTTATGTTGTTGAAAATTCATTAAATTTTAAGTGTAGGTAATATATAAGGTACCTACATGATACATCACAAGATTTTTAAACGCTTTTCTAACCGGAATCAACAATGAAGGTTAAGCTTAAAGCTTCAAAATATTAAGAGTAATTTTAGGCTATTTATACAACGGTGATCGGTATTCACATCGTTCAACGATTTATTGACTTATAAGAAAAATATTATATAATATAAATTATAATATGTGGTATTTAAAGCAGGTATTTTAAAAATGTCATATAAGTAATAAAAATAATCTAGGTAGGTATCCCAATATTAGCAGTAATTTGACACCACCGTCTCCGCTCAGAATCGTTTGTTTTGTATGCAATGATTTTTCATTTAAATTTTATATTTAACATAGCCATTACAGTGACCTATACTCAATGGCGACCTAGGTGCACTCGACGTCTCGACACAATGTTATACTGATTATACACCAGATGACTTCCCGTTAGGTTTATTTCTGTGGATATTGTACCTATATGTTTTTAACGCACGTATTTTAAGTAGGTATAGTGCTTATACAAAAAAAAAGTTTATACCTAGTGATAAGTAGGTAATCGAAAAGAATAAACCTTAAAACAAAGTATCTACATTTTTAAAAATATTTACCTTGACGTAAACATACAGCGTACGCACATATAACAACCAATTGTGGATCTGTTGGCTGTCCCTCAAACATGGGAAGTAAAATGTTTTATGACCTAATAATAATAATAATATTATGACTGGACGTATTATTTTTATAACATATTTATGATATAAGCCCTGATATTTATAACACACTGTACCTAGGTATGTATTTTGTACCGAAAAATTATCAACTTTTAGTATGTTCATTAAAACTTTGTGAAAAACTATGAAGACAAAATATGTCTAAGTAGTAAGTAGGTATTTTAGATTTTTTTAACGTTTAATTTTACCGAAGTATTGAATTAAATCGATTGATCTCTGACATTATAATTAACAAAAGTTAACAAATTAGATAATTTAAAACAGCTCTCGTGGAAAAGTCGGTGTTCGTGACACACTAATTTCGACGTTCCTAACGGGTATAAAAATAATAGCAATAATTGATAGGTATGGGGAGGTTATGTTTTCACGAAGTTCATAATGAAATATGCCGATCGATAACACAATATAATGTTACTGCACAGGTTTTTCGCTTTCCATTATTTTTATTTATTATCGTTTGACCAATATTATTATTGTATCGTAAATTTTTTCGACTATCGTAACCTACCTTCATATATGTAGCTAAAACTATTGTCTCGGAAAGCTGCAGGTTTTTTCCGATTCGAGCACTGTAATAAATAAATCTTTATGCACTTCCATTGAGAGGAGAAACCGAGAGGGTACTATCAAATTGTGATAAACAAGTTATATTATTGTGGATCAAGAACGCTGATACAACTATAACGATTATTGTGTAGAAATAATTATTAGATGTCAATAGGTCACACACCCGATTTTTAAGAGGGGTTGATTATATACAATTATTGTAATATTATAATGAGAAAAATATATTTTAAATACCTTAAATATACTTAATACTAATTCAAAGTAACTTGCAAGTGGTCCTGTGCCAGTAGTAAACTTATCAGTTTAAAAGAAGAAAAAATGGTGAAAGAAGGTAACCGCTCATCTGCTATACAGTAGGTTTCAAGCATAGACCTTAAACTACTAGACAAGCAATAAGTGTATGGAAAGCGTAACAGCAAAGAGGGTGATTTTTGATTACTCGATTACTCAATATAACGGTAGTGGGGGTAATAGGGTAATATATAATATACGTAGAGAGCCTTGATATATAAAAAGGCTATATAAAGGCTGTATGAAAAGGCTCTCTATATAATATACATATAAAGATTATTGTATTTTGTCGTCAAGACAGGCTACATCACTGCGAGATGATGTAACGCCGCTCGTAATGCTGTTGTTATACACTTGTATTATGTTCTATAGTAATATAAGAGGTCTATGAGGTCAAGTGTACTACATTATTTAAAAGTTATTGTAATCTATGAGTTAGATTTGAATTTAATGATACATCTTTGCTTTATGTCAGCCAATATTACCGAGTTTCTTTTATGATACATTTGTATTGCTATTATAGTAACAAATAGTAATTACTGTTTGTAAATTTTAATATATGGTAGGTTGAATAACCTAATATTTGCGAAAGCATTGCATTTATCGTATTATTAATATTTAATTATCATAATAGTATATGTATAGTATATTATTGCTATTAACTCTTGAGTCAATATAGACTTACTACAGGACGGGACGGTATAAATAGGTTCGTGGAATAAATAAGCATTAGCTTAAAATTAGTTTAAAATTGATTATCATTGAAAATGTTATTATATATGTAGGTAATATGATAACTTCATGTTCAATAATATAAACAACTCAAAACAAAAGTGTAAAAAAACCGTCAACCAAAAAGAAATCATCTGTACCAATAAATGTGTTTAAGATGATACCACACGGACACTTGTTGTCTCCGTCTTACAAACATTTTATTGATATTATTATTTTAAGTAAGTTGTGATCATTTTAAAATATACAAAAATGTACAGTTTAAAAATAATTTTCTTCTTAGTAAAAATATCAATAAAAGCCTCTGAGATGCCCTTCATAATAAACTTACAACTGCATTTTATAAGAGGTAAATTCTCTCTAATTTTAGAAATTACAGACTAAATGCATTAATGTGAACGTACAATATGGCAAATTTTGCAAGACGGTTACAACAAATGCCCGAGTGACGTCCTCTTAAGGGGATTCGAACCCGGCAGGATATTCTACCAAAATAAATCTTGGTACCTATATTATGTCAAATGTTTTAACCTACTGTGACTATCCAAGTCATCAGATAAGATTTCTAAAAACATATATAAATTTAAAAAATAAAATTATTATGTTGGTTTGATGTTTAAAACTTACTGAAAACATTATTACAACACAGCAAATATTGTTCAAATATCCGGCCTGGTATATAAATTTAGTTTTATAACTATGATCGCTTAAATTAAGTGGTTATTTTTAGTGCGTTAAACGGTGTTTACGATAAATTAATACGTTTGTTGAGTCCTCCCTCTTTGTGACTAAGATATTATGGACTTAAAAGTTAAGGAAATAGTATTATTATAGTATCACATAATAAATCGTGACGGGTTATATACCTAGTGCATTCAAGAAAAAATTAAATTATAAAAAAGGGTTCACGCAAAAATCGTAAAAGCTTACGCGCCGTCAAATCGGAATTTTCGTAGACGAAGGTAAAGCTGATCTCGTTATAGTATAATACATTAGAAGGTATGCACTAAAATACCTATCACACAGCTATTATACAATATATAGATTTAATTTTCCTTATTTTACAACGTTGGGAATTTAATTTAGCCGTTTACGTTATAAATATTAAATAGTATAAAGTAAGACTTATGATTTTAAAATCCAGAGGTCCTATAAAAGGATAAAATATATCTGTTGTCTAGTTTTTTCTTCGAGGCCGGTAGAGAAGGAAGAGCCAGGACTGAAAAGACGGTCTTAGCCGTTGAAGGAATCGGTGAGAGGTCGGTAATGGTATATAGCCATATAGGTAAATAGTAATTACTAATTAATAATTAAAAATATAATATGATTGTGGGACGCAAAGTTTGTGATTGGTACGCCAAGTGTGTGGGTGGAACTTTCTCACACTGACGTGCGTATACACGACAAAATATAAATTATACCAATAATAGTACAAACGGCTGAGCGTTACACAGTAAGAAATGGAAAGAACCAAGTGCTATATACGAGCAAATAGGACACATTTTTTGTGGGTACTTAAGTCGACTGTAATATTATTGATTTAAAAAAGTAGGGTGTAGCTCCCACCTCAACTATAGTTATTGACTTACAAATACAAACTATTAGTTACATCAATTATACACGTGTATAATAGTACTATTATTTATTTACATTCAATAATAATTTTACTTACAGAATAGTTGACAAACACAAAAAATACTATTATATTTAAAATAGGTATAGTTACATTAGTTATAATTAGTAGATATAATTACACGGCGGATCATATTATAGGTACTTATATATAATATGGTTATAAACTTATAACTTATAACATGGATAATGGAGATATATATATATATATATATATATATATAAATATATTATTATCTTAGTTTCTTACTAGGTACCTACAACATTTTGTCATTTTCTACGGATGAAACAAGACTACAACAATTCTTATCGTCTGTGTTTAATAAACACTGCTTATACCATCCCATACTTTACTACAAAACAACATTATAAAATAATTTATAGGGACTTGATTGAAGTGGATTTTCATTCAAAATAAGAATATTTAATAAATAGAGAATTAATAATATGTTTATTCATTATTGTGCAGGAGATTATGAACGCTTTTTTTTTAAAAAAAGTTTTATCGGATTTCCTATCATTGTCCTAGGTATTTATTATTAACTAGACCAGATTTAAAAAAAAATAAAAATAACTGAGACTTTTAGAAAAACTACCATAGTAGTTGTAGGCTGCGCGTATTATAATTTGAAAGTTATAACTTATAAGTTTATAACACATTATCGTTACTCATTGACGTGAATAGGGAGGGAGCTGGTGGGTCACGGCCATATATGCGCTAAAGCGAAATTGCAGTTTAAATTCTGTGTCATAACTCATAAGTCATAAGCCATAATACATGCGTTTATGTCATAATCATACCCCCCCCCTTACCAACTCTTTAAATAAATGTAATTAGCCTACAATGAAAATAATTCTTAGCTATATACATGCCACTGTACTATGTGTATTTTTTAGCGTTGCATCGTAGTTTTTTATCTATTAATTCCTACACGGTTACCGGTTTATCTTGTCACGGGCCACGGCATTTGTGTGAAAATGCATACCTAGGTATTTTGGTGACCGCTTCGGTGATGGGTGAAAATAATATTTAAAAAAAGTTCATCGAATCGTTTACAAAATTGTTGGTGCCAACCCTTAACACTGACAACTGACAACTGCAAAGAGCGGCCTAAAATATATTTGCGTGCTTGCGTTCGTTATACAGGTCACTATAGTGGTTGACAGCTTGCCGTATAGGCATAGACCGTATTTATTTTATCTGTCAGTGTCAGACCGCAGGTAATAAAATAAAAGACAAAAATAGTCTAAATATTTCCAAACAGTCGTGGGACGACAGACGTTTAGTCTAAATTGTTTGACTGTAACAGATTAGTGATTACTGATTAGTGATTGGTAGGTTAAGTACCTATATAGGTCGCACAAAATCCGTAACACCAATATTTAATATCTCTAAACATAATAATATTATATTTCCAGTTTATACATCGTATTACACTGCCTAAACCCAGAAAATGCTTCGTTAATATTACTTTATTTCGTGCAAATAATAATATTATCTTATAAGTTGTAAGTACTTACTCGAAACGATAACTATGAAAACTATCTATATCGAAACTCAAGGTGATGGTCAAATGCATCACACTGCAGTGTCCCTCAATTCCCAAACACCACAGGCAATAAGTTCGATTCTCGTATGTCGGTGACGTCAATACGTCATTAAAGTACGAGTAACTATTTTGTTGGGTCACTATAATAGTTATGATTTATGACGTTACGTATATTAGCAGTTGATGTATGGAAGCCGTTTGTAAAGTTTGTTTTTTTGTTTATCGAGATGATTATATTAAATGATTTATCAAAATATATTTTATTGATAGTTAAAACGAAATAAACAAATAACGCCAAAACCACATGTTCATAACGAATAAAAATCATTTTATTATTATTTTATTGAGGTACGCCATAAAAGTATATCTGAAGAAGGAAGGATAATATAATATTATTATGAGCTTTATTTTAGTAAGTATTACGAAATTGTGATCTGTTAAACAACATATATTACCGTCAAACAGATTAAATAGAATATAATATAATCTAATATATTATTTTTGTTAGTAATACGCCACATTGTGTATAGGTAATGAGAAATTTATTATGGGTAGTTGTGTAGTGTAGACATTATATTGTAGTACACCTACAAAATTAGAGGGTAAAATGAACTGACTAATTGGCAGTAAAATGTTTTATTCAAATAAAAAGTGCGAAACTTCACGTGTTTATTCTATGCTTTAGCGTGTAGGTATCCTACTTAAAAGTGTGTAGACAAAAAAAATGACGAACAATCTGTTCTAAGTAATTCGTTTTAACCACACCAAAATTACAATAATAATAATGTATGCAATATATTGCTACAACTGCACGTACCTTTTCCTGGAAATCGACGCTTCCATCGCCGGCCATGTTCGTCCGAAATCGTCGTGTCAAGTAAATTATTTTATTATTATGCTTGCCGGCTCGCTGGCGGGCGGATGACCACGAAGTGCAACACGTTGACGATTGTTGTGGTTTACTGAGTAGGTGCGCAAATAATAAATTATGATATTGTATGGTATTATAAAATTATTATTATTAGATTGAATTATATTACTGCACTGGCGTATTACTATGATTATATCGACGGCCGAAAAACGCGGAAAAAATAATAGTTTTGAGATCAATGCGCGACAACTAGGACATAGGAGGTAATGGAATAACGTATGGAAATAATATTATTATCGAATGGTATTGTTATAATTGTTAATAATACAATGAATATGGCAGGTGGTTGATCGACGGTGCGGCGGCGGATCGGCGAGCGGAAATGACAGAAACGGATCGAAACGTCGACGGCGGCGGCTGTGTTTTACCTACCTATCGCGCAATATTCGCCTAAAAACCTGAGAGGGACGACGACGGGCAACAACAGTCGTGGCTATTAATAATGCATAATATTATCTTAACAATAATAATATAATACGGTTTGCTTGGGAGTTGGGGCGAACGAGACGAGCGATATCGTCGTAATCGGTGTAGATAACGCGATGGACGCGATTTATATATTATATAACAATATTATTATACCTATGGGCTAATAACCTATACCTGCAATATATTCTTATATGTTGGTGCGCCGACGCGACAATGCATTTTCAGATAAAATTTTCGCGATTTAAACAAAAACCTTGTCATACAATAAATTAATAATATTATATAATATACCTAATAGGTAATATAATATAATAACATAATATTATGTTCGAAGGGTGCGGAGGGCTTTTGGATTTTTCATAATATTTCCCTCGCGGAATAAAAAGATTAATCAAGTATTTGTAGTAAGTACCTACTAGTAAAATGAGATGAATTGCAGCGTGTTTTATATTTTACTCAACTTTCACATCCTGAAATTTGGTAAATATCATCATACAGTTAGGTCTGGAATCTTGAGGCTGTTGAACCATTTTTAAGGCGTCGGATTTAGGCAATATTCTTTATCCATCGTGAATGATGAGTGACTTTGTGTGTAGTGACTGATAATTAGAGTGCATAAGTTCCCCTAACGCTTTATGTAATTAAAGATAGACTACGGTCTATGGCTAAAATTATTGGAAATCCTTAACGTACAGACGCGCAGTCATACATCACTATATTTTTCGATCAAAATAGTTTCAACATGAAAGTACCAAAAAGCGATAAAACAATTCACATAGTACCATGACCCCGATTTTATGGTACCAAACACTATTAATATTCTTTGATCAAAATATTATAAAAATAAAATACGTTTGTCTAGTCAATAACAATGTACCTTTCAACTTTTGCATAGTTATAATACTGATATCGTCTTGAATGTCGTCGACGATAATCGTTTCCTGTGAGAAATACGTATACCTAGTTTCGTTAAAAATAATATACATAAACCAATATTATTCCGTTTAAATGAAGATGTTCACTGAATAACTACGCATAAAAATGAAAGCATTACCTTGGTTCTTGATACCCAAGTAAATTATAAAGCCGGAAAGGTACCTATGGAATATTAGAATTTGTCGACTACCCATCGACGTGTGTTCTTTGAATACTTATGAAATAAAAAATGTGACTACCAATAGATATGCATTTGCAATATTTTTATTTTCAGTAAAAACAATATCTTACGATGAACTTTGTATTAAAATATCTTATAATACGGTGTTTTCTTTCCAGACAATAATTTTCTCATACATAAATCAAAATAAAGCTGAACATTTTAAGTGTCTATAATAAATAGCACAAAAGGAAATAAAATATTTTGAAACTTATATCATGTTTTGAAAATTTTAATATAAATATTTGGTAAAAAAATCAACTCCTTAAAATTATTTATTTTTGAATTACAAAAAATGACTAAATCGATTTTGTTAAATTCTGGTTTTGAATATAAAATTTCCGTTTTCCATTGATATTTTGTTTTCTAATATTTTTTCCAATTATTACAATAATAATTGTTTTCTAATTTTTCTAATTATACTGGGAATTTGAAATAAAGTACCAAATAGATGAATTTTTCGCCAGAAACCCCCCTTGAAATTGAAAATCAAAATCAAAATATTTTTTCTACTATAAAACGTAGGTATTTATATAAAAGCACAAACAATTTAAAACCAATGTAAAATGTAAAATCAATAGGTAGTTCAATGCTCAACTCAGAATCAGCTCAGAATCTGTAATTGAATTTTGAATGAGTGATTAGTAATTAATCAGTTATAACTTATAAGTATTTAAAGTTTTGATGAGTAGCCGGTGTACTTATATGAGTAGCCCGAAAAATGTTGTTAGATACACTCGTAGATTAAAGTATTAAGCACACTTTGTGCACTACTCCGTTCATCTAAACTTTAATAGGTACTTATAAGTTTCACCTAAATAATTAACTACTTTTAGATTCTGAGTGGATTGAAGAATGTATTGATTTAACAATGATGGGTTTTTTTTTATTATCACTTGTGGCTGTGTACACTGTACACGATAAGTAGTCTTAAAATAATACTTCGATTTTCTACTTCAGTATTCTCTCCGGTAGGAAACTGAATCTAGTTGGTGCATTAGGCAGGTAAAAATTTAAAATTGCCAATAATTTTTAAAAGCGCCAAGAAAAACCAAAAATAAATTAAGGAAACGGGAATTTTCATGCAAAATTGGTTTTGACAAAATCGATTTTGGTTTTTGGAGTAACTCAAAAAAAAATGGCCGTAGATACTATAGATACATGACATTTTTACTGAATACTTCATTTTTTTTTTTTTGTTTGTTGGGTCTAAAAACGTGATAATTTAATAAATTTAATAAGATAATATTATATTGTCACAATGGCTGTTGAAAAATATTAAAAATACATAGGCACAATTTTTTTTATAAGCATTTAAAGTTTGAATTTTTACAAAATTTAAAAATGATTTTGTATTTAAAATGTATAAAATGTTCAACTTTTATAGCTAAGAATTGAACATTTAAAACAAGGTTCCGCGTAAATAGGCTATTCTGTAACCAAATAATGTAAAAAAATAAAACATGGTTTTTTTTATAGTTTTTAATTTATGTTCAAATATGGATGAAATAAAATGTTTATAAACAAAGAATAACGATTTAGTTTTGTGTTACATTTAAAAAATATTACTCGTGGGTATTTGAAACTTGTAAAGTATATTTTATTTTATTTTATTATTAATTAACGGATAAGGACCCTTTAGAACATTATGAAAATAGTACAGTACTAAATAATAAATTACAATGCAAAACTTACAAATAGATAATAGTAGTGGATAGTGGATATTTAATATGCTACATAAACATTTTCATAAAAAAAAAATACAAACATGGTGTGACTTTAGAACAATAAAAATTAACAGCTACAAGACAAGATAACAATAAAAATAATACAGATAATTAAATAATACAGAGAAGACACCGAGATTTGATAATATTAAAATTAATTAATAGCAGAACTTAATGCTACCTAAATAAACATTTTGTTTAATAACTCGGCGTGACATATAAAAGAAGTCAATTTTATTACCAACACTATTAGCCAAAATAAGTACTCTGGAAAAGAATGATGCGGAACTATAGACGAATAGATTATGTGACCTCGTACCGTGATTTCTTAAGTTAAAACCAACCATGGAAAGAATCTCGGAAGAATCAACGTTACCATTCAGTAAATCGTACAAGAACATCAAGTCTGCAACACTTCTTCTAATCTCGCATAAAGACACCCCCATATGGGTTGACTGTAAGTGATATGAGTCTCGATCAACGGTTAAATTTAATTTGCTACAGGTTAATTTTAGAAATTTATACTGTACCTACATTTTCTAACTGATTTATATAGAGAGCATAATTAGGTGACCAAACCATAGAGCCAAATTCTAAGCGAGACCTAAAAAGTGTGAAGTATAATATTTTTATTGAGATTATATTTTTTTAATTTTTTGTGTTCCTGTAAATGAACCCTAACATTTTAAAAGCTTTATTTATTATCAAATTTATGTGTGAAGAGTAAGACATATTGGCTTCAAGTAAAATTTTTAAATCCCTGATGTAATTGACTCTTGTAAGCAATGTAAGGTTGATTGATTAGTTAAACAAAATATTATTATATACAAATATGATAATAAACAAATAATAATAAGTCAACTTAACCGGCTACCGTATTAATAATAATAATAATAATAATAATAATAATAATAATAATTAATAACAATATAAATATACCTAACATAAAACATAAAACATACTAGGCTTTTTCGTATACAATGATATTATATTATTGAAATCAAATTTAACATCATGCATTACAGTCACCCACTGTACAGCGAAGCCACTTCCACTTGACGGATTTTTTTTTAGATTCAATTTTTATGTATTGAAGTTCTTAGAAAAATATTCTGCCTCAATATATGAATTTTAAAATACCCACAAGCAAAAAATTTGAAAGTCTAACGATCAATAACATCGTGTATAATATTATAAAATAATATTATATAGTATTATTATTTTTTTTTATTGTTTCAACATCAACTAGGTAGGTACAAGGTTATTATAGTTACAATTATTTTAATGTTAAGTTTTATATAATATCGATAGAGTGATATTTACATTAGACTTACATTATATTAAGGTGTACAGTTAAATTTTTTATTTTTTATTTCAGTAAGAACAATATGAACCTTCTATTACATTTTCAGCTAACTGTTTAGTTAAATTTAGTTCAAGATTTGAATTAGGTACATCATAATTTAAAATAAATTATCAACTAAAAGGGAGGTTCTCATATGAAAAACAGAAGAATATATCACCAAAATTCACAGAATAATAAACCTTAAGTAGAACGAAAAAAATCTCAAGAATTTGAAAATATAGTCTTTGAATATATTTAAAAATTCCGAAATTGAGAATGTGTATAAGTTCATTATTAAATGAAAAAATGGGGGTGAGCATGTTAGGAGATTCGTTTTGTATACATACTCTATAATATGTTATAATGTTGTCTAATGAAATCGTTAAGTGATCGAAAATAATTGAGACGTTTGAAAATTGGACCACGGACGATAATTTAAAACACTGCTGCTGCAAAATACCCTTTTTTCCAGAGTTTCTTTACAAGTTTCAATTATTAATTATAGTTTGGTACTTAAACCGTTGGTTATTTTATAGAGCCACCGCTTTAACATTAAATTACTTTTAATTGCTTTAACTCTCGTATTTCTAGATATTCATTAGATTAAAAACTTAGATTTTTCGCATTAAATCTACTGACAAATTATTATTAATTCACGCTGTTTTTACATAATTTGTTTTAATACAATAACTATTATTGTAACTATACTAACTATTAATTACACTTTTGATTAAAATACACATAGTTCACGTCATAATTAATAAACTATCTAATTTTAGGAACAAAAGTTAATTGATTTAAAATTAAAATAATATTTTTATTTAATAATTATTATTTGCAGTATACTATGTGGATATTTAAAATATTGAACAATATATATCGAAGTGTTCAACATTCTCACTTCAGTAGTAAAATTTAAGATTTTATGCGAATCAACTTTTAGAAACATAATTTTATTCGTTAACATATAGTTATCTACTTATTTTATAATGTCATTCGTACGAACCGAGTTTACATTGTACGGTATCAGATTTGAAGGAGATGGGGCAACATGGTTCTCCCCTTATTGGGACATTTTTTCAGTTGCATATTAAAATCTGGTTGTAACCCAACCAAAATTTGTTTTCAGTTACGACTTGTGAAGTACATCTATGATACCAGTTCGCCCCTAACTTAAATAAGCTTCTGACATAATAACACATATTATTAAGTTTTAGATATTAGTGCCCTTCTCTCAGAAATTTAATTTTAAATGTACAACGTTAAATCAAAAAAAATTTAAATAATTATTTTGAATACATAAATATTAATGCTAAGTATTACGATAGGTATCTACGATATTTTATTAATTTATTAGTTGATTACTTTATTACTATAGTTTAAGGGACCGTTAGCATTTGCATTTGTATCTAATAGTTCAATAAAGGGCGTGAAATATAAACAATTTAAATTCAAAATTATATTTTAAGGCTTTTCTTATTTGAAAATATTTACGCATTATATACATTTTTAGTGCTTTTTATAAGTATTCTGCCAAAAAAAAAAAAAATATTATTCATAAAATGTAATTTAAAAATTAAAATATAGTAAGTATAATTTACGAACATTGTGTGCCTTCTTCGCGATATAATAGCTTTGCACTCCTCGTTGCTGATGACAATCTAAATTCTGACTTATGATTTTGTTTTTATTTAAGGGCCAGATGACATTGATATGGAAGCGATTATTATACAAAAAGAGAAAAATTTATAGTAGGTACAAATATTAATTATTATATAGTGCAGTGGTTTTCAACCTGTGCGTCGCGGCTCCCAGGGGCGTCGTCGGTTATTATCAAATGAGCCGCGTTTGAAAACTAAAAAAAAATTGTAATAATTTATAGTTTTTGCTATCTACTTTTCGCTGTCGTACTCTTGGGTATGTGAGAGATAGATCGGCCAATCGACAGATTTCGTCATTGAATAAAGTTGGATTGAATAATGTAAATCAATTGTTTGTTTTAAATTTGCGTATGGGAGCCGTATATTTGATTTCAAAATCAAAAGAAGCCGTGGACCCAAAAAAGTTGAAAACCACTGATATAGTGAAATTTCGATAATTCAGTCAACACTTATTATTGTTTTAGTGCATATAATTTTGATAACTTTTTTTATGAATATATGTATGTTTATTAGAATTTTAAGCTCTTAAGCCTTGACAGTCTTATTACCTCTATTTATTTATCATATTGACATATTGTGTAACATCAGAAACATCAATATTTAATTATATATTCATAATTTGTAATGTAAAATAATGATAATACCTAATAATAATAATAATAATAATACCAATAATTTTTTCATAATAAAATTCGTGAACAAAGCTTAAGGGTTTAAACTGTACAATATTTGGTTTGCGTTATTATTTTGCTCTTGACGTGTATATAAAGGGCTTCGGTGTTGATTATTGCATAATCTAAACAAAAGGTTAGGTTAGCTCCACGCTCATGAATATCCAATATATTATTATGAATATTTCACGTGTCACATTTCTATGGTCATGTCATTATTTACATGTGTACCTAAAACATTAATTTCGGCTTCAGATGGATCTATGATGATTTATAGTTTAAAATTTGTGTTACCTATATATATAAGTATGAAAATATTATTTTAATAAATGTGCAACGATGATAATAATTAAATATTTATTCGGTTTAGTTTTTGATTATTTCCGCACAATTAGGTTCCGATTAAAAAATTATAGCTGTAATAAAAGCCTGATAAAATCAACAGAGAAACAGTAAATCAGATCAAATACGTACTATATAGTTTATAGTGTATGTATATTATAATATAATATAATATATTTATATTATTTTACATTTATTATGTTTAATTTTGTATTTACAATTAAAAACGAAAATTATTTGGTAGCCAAGAGAACTACAGTAGCTATTTTATTATAATTCGTCTAAGACGTTATTATTTTTATCATCATTGTAAAATAACAAGAATACGAAAATTAGGTCGCGAAATGCTGTAAAAATAAAAATATACTTAAGGATTTAATTTAATTTTTATGATAGCGAGTTGTTTTAGCTGTTGGCTAAAACAACATATTTTTTTTTTTAATTTAAACTTTTAGTTACATGCATTTCAACAAAAGATTAAGTTTAAATATTTTTTTATTTTGTTTTGACATGGAAAATTAAAATCTAAAAATAGTCAATTTAAAATAATATTAAAAATTTAATATATAGTAAAGGCCGCATAGAATAATATGTACTGTTTCATAACTATATATATTTCTTAAGGCTCAGCATTTTTCATATTAAGTGAAATCCGAGTACCCTAGTGTTATGTTTGGAAAAAAAAATAATAACGATAAATATATAAATATAAAATCATTAAAACCTTAATAACATGTTTTATACTATTTGTAGTACATATAGGTATTATAATATGAAATGAAATAGTGTAATATATAATATTACATTTTATTCATATAGGTGGACATTGGCAAGGGGGACTTGGGGTATGGTCTTTTGTCATATTTTTCTCATATAACCTATATAATATTTAAAATTATTATGTGTAATATTTATGAATCACGGACAAAGGACGACGAAGGATTTTGATTATTTTCTGATAATATTATACCTACGCGTACTTCATCTTAGTAAATCGAAAAAGTTTTATACAAAAAAAATACATTATTGTGGAAGGTAAGTATAGACAGTGATGCCTAACCTCTTTTTCGGTGAACCAAAATAGTAAAAATATATTCTTCTTGCGTGCGGGGTACTTCATAACAATGCAAAACAAATCTAATTATAAAAAAAAATGTAACGTATTGGAAAAAATAGTATTTTTACATATTATGTTTCACTTAAAATTGGCCACGGGCCACTTCTGAGGCTTTGACGGGCCATATGTGCTCGCGGGACATGGTTTGGGTATCACTGGTATAGACGATCAATATAACAACAGAAAATGTATAGCTGAAGTTTATCAACACGTAAAATAAGTTTTGCCGCTACGCTACAAATAAAAACGTGATTTAGAAATTTGACGACTTTTAATATATGTAATGGGTATCTGTTATTTATTTATTGAAAGAGTATCAAAAAGTTAATAATTGAAACAATATGAAATTATTGACTAATTTTCAATTAAAACAACCGGTTAATTTTTTAAGTACCTACCTAATATCTATTATTTATTTGTTGTTAATTAAACATGATTTAAACTATTGCTTGGATACCTACTTATAATATCAAAATACTTATCTACCTATATGAATACTTAACAGAAAATAAAATAAATGTTATTTTTAAATCGTTGGACAAATTAATCTTGTATATTATTTTAAATATTAAAGATATTACAAAAAAAAAAAAATACGGCCCCCTCACTTAATGTTTATTACTATTTAGTTCTATAATCATAAAATAATGTAAATAGGCCTTTTGTGAATGTTGAAAAATCTTTAATTCGGAGACAAACCGGGGAAGTTGGTAATCAAGTAAAATGAATTCAAACTACCTGTTGTATTAAAACTAATAAAAGCAATATTAAGATAAAATAAAATATCCTAGGCTGATACACTGTCTTCTCTCAGATTCGTTTTTTGAATACAACAATATTATATATGTATTATTGAATTCAAATTTAACACATTCACCATAGTTGCCCACTTGACACCTACTGTACAGTAGAGCAGTTTCCTCTTTCTCGTTTATTATAAATGTATGTAGGCTTAGCTAATCCGTTGAAATGTATATGAATGTATGTCCTTGTTTATTAGTTGACTATCATATTACTATATAGATGAAACTTGATGAATATTTAAAAAAAAAAATACTGATACAGCTGGCAATATGTGAGAGGGGGGGGGGGGGGTCAGTTCGTAGCTTCAACCCATGCGTTTGCTACTGGTCATGTACGTTCATTTTATTGTAGACTAGCCAGCATAGGTAACTGTAATGACTAATGGATAAATTAAGTATAAATTATTCAATGAGAAATTATTCAATACGAATAAAGATCCTGAGGGACTTTCCAGTCTTCATTCCTAGATATTGTATTATTTATTTTTGTGCTACTGTTATTAGTATTTTTTTTTATTAGAAATAATGTATATAATTGATCTAATTTTCGAAAAACATCAAATATATTATTATTGCAATTTATAACATTTTATACCTACTATATTATTATTAAAATATTAACTTAAAATAAGTCAATACTTGATAACGCATCACTGTTACAGGTCTTTTTGTTTACAAAAATATATAATTTCATCATCATTTTAGTGGGTATGTACATTTTAAATATTTTTATATTGTCGCGAGAACGACTTATGTGAATTCTTGTTAATTATCAAACTTTTTGACCTAGTATTATTCAATTTATTATTTTAAATAAAATATTCAAAAATTTCAAATTCTTCAAAAAAGTTAAAATATAACTTTAAGACCAGTCTCAAATCTAAATATTTAGAAATATAGATATGTAATTATTTGGTAATAATGTTAAGTGTCTACAATTATTAATTTTTGAATTCCAATAGAAAAAACAAAATTTATTTTGTAAAAAATGGGTTTGTTTAAATATTCCTTTTTCCTTGATTAATATTTAGACTTTTGAGACTCTGTACTAACAAACTAGATCTAATTCGCTAAGAGAAACCACGCACAAATTTAAAGATTGCAGCGCTTTTACTGATTTAAAAAGTGACGTTAAAAAAAAAAAACACACTCCATTCGTCTATTGTAATACCAATGAACATTCATCGGCGTATCGATCCCTTTAGAATTTAAAAAGTGATGTTTTTATTTTATTGAAATTGCTTTGATCAGTTCTCTATTTCTGTCTGAGCCGGAAAAAATAAAACACATAGGTACGAGTTGTTGTAAATTCGCTGTCTGAAGAAAATCCCAAAAGTAAATTCAGAGCATCTCAAGTAGTGTTTATTAGCTGTATAGGTACGCATTCTAGGCGGTACAGCAGCAGTGCCGTTAACGCGAATGTAGTATGTACGTGCGGGAGAAGTTTTATTGCCTCCATAAATAGTAAAAACGATCCAATTATTTTGAAATTTTTTCCATACACTCCGAGGAACTCAATGGTTAAATTAACACGTGCTGTAGACAGTTTTCCGGATTTGAACTCAGTAATAATAACAATTAGAACATTATATGTAATCTACGACTGTAATATTACCTATAACTATAGACAATATAATTTTTTATAATGTCTTAGCAGGTCGGCACCGGGCTCTCAAAGTAAGTGGAAATATTATTATTAAAGTGATATAAATGAATGTAGGTCAATATTCGAAAGTAATCAACAAGTACTCATACATAGTGCCAAATTATTTCTAGTTTGTTTTATGTTGTTGGTAGAAGAGACGAAGAGACGCATAAAAGAAAATGAATGTGTTTGTGATGTCGATATAATATAACAACTGCGCATTTTCACACTACGATTTTCTATACAACCAAGGTCGTATTATATTACCTAAGGGTCAATGTGTGAGGGAAGCAAACATAAATTGTCTGTCTCTAATCTTAGTCAATAGTGTCTGATACCTACTACTGTCTTGTTTCCTATAGGAAATTGGTGGAAATAACATGTTAACTCCTGCTACAATTGTCTCAAATAATTTTCTACTTTATTGTAACATGTATTATTTCCATGAAAACTATAAATATTTATGAATTATACGCGTAACACGTCATAATATATTTTAAATTTAAATTTTAGTTCCTACCTTTTCAGTTATGGCCCCACAAAATGTGCTTACCCCGTTTGGGTAGGCTATTATCAACTCTGGAAACTTGTTATTGTTTTATACGATTATATGGATAGTAAGTAATAACTAATAGATATTATATCTTAGTACCTAGATACCTATAGATAATAGGAGAACAAAAGTAATAGACTAATAATTTATATTTTGAAAATTTCTTCAATAAATAACTTGACTGTAATTTTGGTAGTTGGTTGAATAATATGTTATGTTATACGTATGTAAAACATTTAAACATATTATTACCAATTGTATTCTCATATTATATTATACGACGCACCTAGGTAAATATACTTAAGTATGTAAAATGTATGAAACAATTGTTAGTATTTATGTTTTATAACTTGTATAATTTGTAGGTAATAATTAATATCAATCGATGTCATAATATATAACATAAATATCCTTATTGTAGTAGGTATACACCTCACGGTACCTACGTAATGGCCATAACTTTTACGACCACTAAAACTCAGATGATTAAAAACTGAATACCTATACTGAGGTCGTGTCTTATAGTGATAAATGTAAATATTATGTCGATGATAATTATTGTTAATTTTGAAAAAAACATTTAATCGTATTTTAGTCAAACCACATATTATATCGATATGTTTTAATTCATTATATTAATATATTATATTCATAACTTCGACGTTATACGCAACAAGCAACTGCGATGACGAGGACCACCTGTAAAATAATTTTAATGAATGTGAAAATTAATATTTAATACTACGTTTTAATTTTTCTAAAAATGCCATTAAAATTATACATATTAAATTATATTAAATCCTGTAAAAGACGACGTCTTCTTAATAACGTTAACGCGAGACTGCAGATGTGGGCTTATCAAATTAAAATGTTTAAATCAATTATTCGGCAACGTTAGGGCTTTTGCTGTTTGCATGGATAAAAACCTGAAAAAAACATTCAGCCGTTGTCTTAACGAGATTATTCATTTCGTTGCGTACAGACGTCATAATAATAATAATAATAATAATAATAATAATATTATTATCATAAAAATATGCAGGAGTGGGTACTTCAGCATTAAGGTTAATTACAGCGTTTTGTTAAAGCGAGTTCACTTAAACCCGCGCGTTGACCAATTTGTACCTGAGTTGTTAAAAGTTGTCTGACACTATAAGCCAAAGTATGTGTTTACGAAACGTTTCACGCTCGGTTAATTAGTTAATTTTTATTTAAAAATAGAAATATGACCTGGTGTGGATAAGTGTACCCTGTCAATGGTGTTATCTATGGGCGAATGTAAGTTCATACACGAGATTAGCAGGTACAAAAAATACATACGTTAGTTCCTACACGATAGAAAAAGGTACATATGTAAGTTTCTACATGGTAAAAATCAGGTACGCATGTTAATTCCTACACGGCTGAAAAAAGTACATAATTATTATGTAAGTTCCTACAGGGAGAAATAAAAATATGTATATACGAATTTTCAAAAATAAATATATGATGATTAAAAAATATAACCAAAACCGTATAGCGAATTTTCACAAATAATATAATATAATATTATGATTAAAACATATAATGTATTATAGTTAGCTATACCAGCGTATAAAGTTTCAATAACAAATTTAAATTATTATATATTTATATTATATTGATATATAATCTATATATATATAAATTAATGTAAACGGCTGGACCGATTTTTGATGAAATTTGGTACAGAGATAGATTAGACCTCTGGCAGAAGATAGGTTAATTTAAAAAGGGTAAATCAGAGGTCCAACCCGTGTAGGGGACCAAATAACAGGGATTTAGAGATATGCAAAGGAAATTGCTGTTTATTTTAGTACAGAATGTCTCAAGTTCGAACTACGGTTTCAGTGGAACAATTTTTATATTGTTTTTTTTTCATATTTTATTTTAATCATCATATATTTATTTGTGAAAAATTAGTATATACATATTTATTTTTTTCTGCCATGTAGGAACGTTAGTTCCTATACGTACCTCGTTTTTACCGTGTAGGAACTTACATAATATTATGTCCATGTAGGAACTAACGTATGTAATTGTTTACCTGCTACTCTCGTGTAGGAACTTACTATTCCCCTTATCTATGCGTATAATTTGGTACTAAAATAATATATTTTGAATCCTTTCATATTAAATAATATTGAACTTGAACGAAAAAAAGATATTTTTTTTAATGTGTTCATATTGTGACGCATACAATTAAAGCAGTTAGTAACTATTTAATGACAAACGAATAAAGGTGCCCCTAATGTTTCCCAAACATCAACTTGGTTTCGTCACGTAGACATTTTAAATCTGTTAAATCAGTTTTAATTGCGCTATTCGCTTTTGCTCGGTGACTAAAAATGTCCACTGAAAAAATGCAAAAAAACAGACCCAACCTTGAATCGTAAATGGTAAATCATAAATTATTATAATTCGTAGGCGTGCTTAATGGCTATTTTATACACTGGATATAGGTACGCCGAACTCGACTGCACCGAATCCATGATGTTCCGTGCAAAGATTTCTTCTGATTCGCGATCGTCTGTGAGAAAAAATATGTTTAAGGAATTCACATCGATATTACCGACCGTTTTTAAGGAGTTCCATTTATTATAATTTATAATAGACTGCAGGTATTGGCACAGGCATTGTTAGGAAATTTATTTTCAAGTAATGATATAGGTAGAGTTTTAAAATTTCATAAAACTTTCATGTACATACAATTTAATTTACGTGAAAAAGAGAATAAAATTTAAAAAAAATTGTTTTTTATATCTAAAAGTTTATAGTCATAAACTTACAGCATGAGAACATTTTTAAAAGTTAGTTAATTGTATCGAATATAAATAATTAATTATTAATAAATAATAGCCAAAATAGAGACCTAATTGATTCCTATAAGTGATAATAATTAATCGATAATATAATAACATTTGTACCCAATTTATAAACATTAACATTGGAATTAGAAAACCAATTGGTTGATAAGTCGATATTTTGACTAACGATATTTTCTGTGTTATCAATAATAATAGTTCTAATCATCTATAACCGAATGCGTTTAAAAGAAAACGTTTTTCATAGTTTCATTGAAATATTTCAAAAGAGTGACATTTTTAATTTAGAAAAATTTCAAAAATAGTAAAATTTTCAATTTTCAAATATTTCAAATTAAGAATAGGACATAGGCAATGTTCAAAGTCGTGTGTCTTGTTAATTTGTACCTGATCATTTGTAACATCCGGATTTGTGGTTGAGACACGATTGAGCATAAAACACATTTTTTGTGACATGATTAAACCAAATTGTCGTACCAAAAGAAATTGGTATACAAAAGAAAATCCACACGATTGAGCATAAAAAACTCTGCAACGTTGCCATTTTCCATTTTAAGCTATATTACACAAAAATATTTATTTAAATAATTACAATAATTCAAAATATAACATATCAAAAAAAATAACATGATTTCATAGTCAATAAAATAGTCACATTTCATAAATCTGTGTGATAATAATAATGATAATGATGAGGATAATAATGATATTAATAATAATACTTACGAAAATAATAAAATCAAAATATGGTGCGAATTAAAAAAATACTGCATTGTTTATAAGTCAAGAATACTTTAGAGTATGGGTGATAGAACACTGATATTATTTTTAAAATTATTTTGGAATTGTAATCTTAATTTATTATCTTATATTTTCCCCAAATTTTAAATGTTTAAAACGTTGGAACTTTATTGCTCCGGAACTAGTTTATTAACTAATTAATCGATAACATTGTCGATAAAGCTGGGCTTGGCTCAAGGCTCGCGTCTGAAATCATAATAATTGGTGTAATAATACGTAAAAATAAGAAATTACAAAATTTCAGCCACGTGAATGTGGCAACATCGCATAAAATATTCAATGGTCAATCGTGTTGCTAAAAAGGCATATGCTTAATCGTTTTATGCTCAATCGGGATTTCTATACACTAAAATAACTTAATTACGAATGTTTTGTATGTTTTACAACGGAGGCGACATCCTTTGCAGACCACCACACTATTCCGGTTGCACCACTATACAGTGGCGAGCCGAAGTGGTCAATTTTGACGCAGTTACGTCAACTTTTCAAAGGGGGTGGTGCCACCTCGTGACTGCGGCGCAGAATTACATGCTAAAGCCTGACCTATTAGCTCTTTTTATCACATTTTATTAACATCATAACTTTGTTATAAGTAAAAATAGGATGGTGGTGGTGGTAAGTACATAATTATGAAAATGCGTCATTTAAAATTGAAGTTCAACCCGCCACTGCCACTGTACATATATATTAGAATTGAAATATTATTACTTATTACACATCGATACTATAAGTTCAGTTTCAATTAGTACAAGTACCTATTGCAATGTTTATTGTTGTGTATTTCAATGGATATTCAACACTAATATTATTTAGAATCAAAGAATCAAATGTACAACTTATTTCTGTATGTTTGTCGTGTGTGGTATTATTTTCCTCATCGGACAATACATTTATAAATGAAAAACACAATTTCGTTACACAATCGGGGGTCAACGCCGAACGTGTTCATTTCCTCGGATTATGGCGATGTACTGGCAAATAAATTACTAACACGTCGGAATTCACAGCTTTTTTTATTCCACCAAAACGAGTTCGATTCAATTAAAGTGCTCCTAAGTCGTCGATGGTTAATACAGCAAGACACGACGACGGCCAAATAAAACTGTCAGCACCCGAGACCACTCCTCAGTTCCCGTAGGCCGTATTCTATAGTAGGATTAATAATCGTCCCTTTTTCCTGAAATGGGAATCAAAGCTGGGCAAGTTATTAATTTTCTTTAACTATAGTTAAAGTCAAATTATTTAAAATACAAAAACTAACTAGGTAGGTATGTAAGTTAGTTTCTGAAATTTTCCAAATTTCCAACTTAGTTAGAAGTTAGTTTGGTGAAAATAGTAACTTAATTTATAGTAGAAGTAAGAAGTAGTTTTTTTTATGGTTTAAAATATAAATTTAAAGTTCACACGTTTGTTCAAAATATGTTAAATATTACATAAATTAATTACTCGAAGTCTCGGTACTTTCCTTAAATTAGTGGTGATGATAGAAAAATTATATTGAACAACTGATATAATTTGATCAAATGTCTCAACTTTCAAGTAGGTACGTAATAAGTAATAAGTTAGTAATAACTAATAAGTAATAACTAATATCCGAGACTTGGAACTTTACGTGCTAAAATGTACTCAAATATGCGCATACGTATGAAAAACATAAAAATATGCAGTATAATATTCAGTAAAATATTGGTACCTATATATGCAAAACTATGCAATTTATTTAACAAAATACATTTTAATTGCAAAATTAAAAAGTTTTGAGAAAATTAACACTTTGCATCCCTTATTATTACTGTGTCATCCTGTTTGTATACCTTCATTAACTTTAATCTTCTTGGGTTCTTCTAAAAAAGTAAAATCAATAATATTTAAACATTTAGATAGGTTATTTTATTTTTTACCTGTGTTACATTGAGGTAAGAGGTGTTTCCTTATGTTCTCAAGTTTAAATGATCTTCGATTGTCAGTCAAGATATTTTTGTAAATCGAAAAATATCCTCCATACATAAACTGATGTAATTGGAGAAAACTTGTAAAAACTTAGATCATTTGTGGTAAGATATTCAGGTAGACCATCCTAACCATCCATATCAACACTTTCTCCAGCAAGCATTGGCGCCGGTCTATATTTCATGTTATGGGGAAAAAATGATGGTGTTAAACCCTCCTACTTAAAAAAAAATGTTTACATCTTGTGTTTTATTTAAAAACGCACGTTGCCTAATGGTTTTCATAATTTCCTCGTAACAATCATCAGTATACAACTTTCTAAGTGTCACTATTACGAGTACTACAGAGATTATAATATTATTGTTGAGTACATTATTGGGAGCAATACAATAATAGTCGTTGATAAAAGTATTTATTTTGTCAAGCGATATAAAATTTAGAATTTTGGTTGTCATAGATCTAATATTTTTTTGTTAAACTATAAATTCCTTAAAAAAAAATCGTTTTTGTCAAATCCATAAAATATGCATATAAATGTTCTTAAACCTAAAATATGCGTATTCGTACAAAAAATAATAAAATATGCAACAAAAATTGTTGTATTTGAAATATACATACTGTGAATAGAATTTGTATCGAATCAGAGTAGTATACATTAGTATGTTCACAGCCAGTTTTTTCACTGTAACTAACATTTTTCAAGGGGGAATGTTCCTCTCAGAGGACACCGATTTACCGTGTTGCACATTACGGAGATTACACACTCGTTGTCCACCTATTTGTCACTCACACAAATATATTTACCGTATAGAATTTTACAGGAACAAACCTTATTATAAAACTAAAATAATTATTTCTAGTAAAAAACACAAATTATCAAATACAATTTTTTTTATTGTTATAAATTATATTTTTACAATTTTTCTTACTTATCTAGTAAAAGTTACTTATATTCTAAGATACGATTAAAGCATTTAAATTGGTATGACTTCGAGTTAATATTAATTCCAATCTAGAATTAACTGATATTTTTGTGTAGTCTTCAAACGAACCTAACCAATATTTTAATGCAATGTAAGCACTAAATTCATCTTTATTGTTTGCCGATTGTGTTGCATTTTTAAAATTCCTGTCACAATTCATAACAATTATAGTTGCCTGGTGATTCCAAGAACACGTATGCCGTTTACTTCTAAACCATTGATTTCTAATCGTATTTGTTCGAAGAGGTAAGAGTAGCCATTATAGGATAGTTTTACTTTATCAGTTTCCGATATTATTCATTTCAAAAAATTAAAGCTTTCGTGTAAATACGAATAAACATCCGTTTGCTGGATTAATATAGGTAGGTACGTATTTCATCATTATTATTAAACGATGTTGTAGGTACATGTTGTATGTACATATTATGGTGTGTATATGAATGATATTTAATTTTCGTAATTTTAGAATCCGTTTCATACCGTGAACTTATATTAAATCATATATTACTGAAATTATGGAATTATTATAAGAACGTAATATGAAATTGAAAAAATCGTGAGATCTTATTATATACGAACGGATTGTTAGTGTTTCTATAGCAGTGGTTATAACAAGAAAACTCAAGTTACGAAATTTAAAGAAAACAATGTTATGTGTAGATAATGATATTACAAACGTTTTCTAGAAACAGAACACAATAAGGAAGTCAGTTGCTTAAAAAATTGAAGATTTTTTGTACCTTAAATATCAATATAAATAGTGAAGACATTTGAAAAATGTGACGTTTCCTCCAAAACATGATCCTCTTTCGAGTTTTTTGGTTATTAAACATGTTTTGTCTCTTTCAAATCAACTTAGAAGAGGCGTATAGTTGCCAATCTACATTTGTTAAAGTATTTTATAAAGTGGCCACACGCCCACACCGGTGTAGGTACCAGTCTCAGTCACATTATCCGGATCGTACATCCATAATAAATTGAATATAAATACTATTAGGTATTAGACACTATAGTAGTACTAATGGTAATATGAAGACAATTTGCACTCAGACGAACCAATTTTGTAATTTTAGTTTTAATGTTAAATTGAATTGACGTACTATTGGACTTGAATGCAAGAACATTATCTGTGTTTGTGAGTTCAAATTTTTACGATACATCAAGTTTCATGATGTGTATTTTGAGTGTAGGTACCCATGAAATATTTACATAATAAAAAATTCAATACCGTATACCTAAAACCAACGTACAAACATAGCTAATGGTCTTGCCTTCAAGTTCGATGACAGGTCAATTCAATCTGCAGATATTAAAAATCAAAGCTAATAACACAAGATCGATTCATCTGAACGTAAATGTCCATTATTTTATGCTAGTCACGTTTCTTTTGACCACACCTCACAATAATCCCGCATTAGAAATAATATTTTTCTTTCTCACCTTTTTTTTCCGTTTGAAAAACCGGAAACTGGTGGGAACTGTTTAGAATAATATTGCCACCCGGTCTCGTAGTGTTTATACACAACTCGGCAAAACATTTAAACATCGTAGAAGAGCCAGATCAACTGCTAATATACAGACAAATGACAATGTTTCTACGTTATAGAATTCGATATCAGTTCGGCTGTAACGTTCAACATGAACACACGTACTTTGTATTATGTCGCTCCGTTATCGCCACAGTGTGCTCATTAGTGTGTACTATCGGTCGTTTCCAAATAACAATGTCAACGAATAAAATCTCTCAAAAAATTGGTTCAAATTTGCCAGGTTCACGCAGCTCCTCAAAACGTCATTAGTAGAATTCGTCTCTGTCACCTAATCAGAATGATAAAAAATCCAAATTTTTCGTTTCGCTAAACAAATTTGCCGTTCTTGCCAATAACAATAACTGTGAAAATAGCGATGTTTCCACACCTTCAATCAGATCTAAAGACGACTCCACTAAGTCACCTAACACTGTTCAGGATTTTGATCCACTGTCTCCACCAATCTATATAAAAAACATTGCAAATTACTCCGCCTTCAACTCTATTTTGACAAGTATTACCGGCCCAAACGCCTTTACTTGCAAGTCTTCGGCTTCTCATCTCATAGTCCAACCTTCAGGTCGTAATAGCTTCAACAAAATTGTCTCTCACTTAAATAAAACTGACGCCAGTTTTCATTCATTTGAAACTCGCTGCCAACGTCCTTACAGGGTCGTCGTCAGAAATTTACACTCCTCGACCTTAGGTACCAATATTTCTTCCACTCTGGATGAACTAGAACATCAAGTAAAACACATCTACAACGCCAAAGACAAAAATAAACGCCCCCTTCCGCTTTTTTTTGTGGAGATCTACCCGAATGAAAATAACGAGGACATTCACAATATTAAGTCGTTGCTTAATACCAAAGTGGTTATCGAAAAACGCCACAAAAAGAACCATAGCCTCCCACAATGTCATAAATGCCAAGCGTTTAGCCATACGCAAAACTATTACAACCACGCTTCCCGCTGCGTAAAATATGGTGCGGAACATCATACCAACGAGTGCACCAAGGACCCGAAAAGTCCTGCCAAGTGTGCACTTTGCTCCGGGGACCATACCGCAAACTTCAGGGGATGCCCAGTTTTCAAAAGAGCTCAAAAAAAAATAAGACCTTCAAAAGCACCTCCAGTCAAACTTCCAGAGTCAAACCATCATTCTAGTCCGAAATCTTACGTCGAAGCCACCAGGGTTCAAGAATCATCCACAGATCACACTTCCGTCATACTATCTAATTTTATTACTAATCTCAACTCTCTAATCAGTCCACTAATTACTCTACTCTCCTCAGTTCTTAACGCACTAATCCCCAAAGTTTCCTTATCTCCATAGTTATTTTCGTTAAATTATCCTCATTATAAAACAATAGTCCATCCAAGGTATTATGGTACTTATAGTTATACCTCACTAATGTTTTAATTACCTATACCGTTATTAAATCGTTGTTATATTTCTTATCTCATGTTTTCCCAATATGTAATAATATTATATAATAATTGTTGATCAATAATAGTTTTAAACTGAATGCTAATAAAAAAAAAAAAATTCGATATCAGCCGTTTTTTAAAGAGTTCTTTATAGACATTTTTCTGTTTGTTTGCGTGTGGGTCGTGTAAATTTGTGTGTGTATTGTGTTTAGCAAGGGATTATTAGTGTGTGCGTGTAAAAGAAATAACGGAGTAACCCTGCACACGTTAATAATGCCATTACCTATAGAATACAATTTCTGAAAATATTTGAATTCGTTATGAAATTTACTTGAAAATAACGTTCTAAGATTTTTAAATGAATTTTTTCGCGTCAATATTATTAATATTTGAAATTCTTAAAAATATTCAAAGTTTGAAAATATAATTTTGAAGGTTTCACAAAAGAGGAAAAGTTGTTTTTGTGAACTTCATGATGAATTTAAATATGTTTTCAGAAGTTTTATCCGACGACTAGGATAATCGGTACAGTTGGCATAATATAAATTTGTTTTGGTAGAAAACACATACGAGATCGAATCCGCTTAAGCTTTATATATAACAGATTAATTCACTCTTATATTAAAGGTATAACTACACAAAATTGGTTTTGCTTAATACCAAATTGCTATGTTTTAGGTACGATAAACGTTTGTAGGATAACACATGCAACTATGCAAGTATTAGGAATTAAGACTATATTTTAAATTGTTCTAAAAATGTCATTACATTGAGTATACGAAACTTCTAAAAAAACACAACTCAATGAATACGAATCCTGGACAAAAAGTCCGTTTTGAAAAAAGTTGAACAAAAAGTCCGAGCACATTTTTACTGTTGGAAAAAAAGTTCGAAAATACAAATATTCTATTAAATTTTCATTTATAATTATATTATTATATATATAAGACAAAAAATGTTTGTCACTGACTGTGTAATTTATGCATTCCTAAACCGTTTGTTCAATTACGATGATATTTGGTAGGTACAGATAGTAGATAAGTATAGGTACATTAATAAATGTATAGATATTTGGATGAGCAGAATAAAATGTACCGTTAAATTTTAAGAGGAAAGCTTCACAGCTATTTATTGTACGTATAATTGAACCTCAATACATTGCCTATAAAGAAGGAGGATATTCATAATCAAGGGCTATAATGCTATATATGTATTTAAAATATAATCTTTAAATGTTTCTACTTTTTTATTTTGTGGTAAAATTGATACTATATCATCGGTAAAACAGTTTTCTACACCTTCAGGTTTCAAAAAAGGGAGACCAAAAAATATTTTGAAGTAATTACTTATTTCTAAATTTAGCTTATGTTCATTACTTAAACCTAGATCTTGAATTTTTCTCCACAAACTCTGGCCTAAATGGAATCGACATTCTTTTAATTCGATGGATGGCCAAATAAATAATACTGCCAAGTAAATTGCTTTTTTCAAATGAGCAAATGATATTTTCGGTAAATATTTTTTAAAAACTATGAATTAGGACAAAGAAATGCTTTCTTTTAAGTTTCTACATTTTTGTTAATAAATAAAAAAAAACTTATGGTATGTAATTTCCATGTCATAAACCGGGAATCTTGAAAAATTGTGTGAATAACTTAGGTCAACTTTAAAAGTTTCATTGACAAATATTATGTCAACTTGACTTAAGAACTTGAGTGGACCAATTATTTGCATTGTTTGATACTTTAGAATTGACTTATACATTTAATTACGCCTACCGGGGTCCGAGATCTATATAGGCGCAACTAGGGTTAGCTATGAAATTCTGGGGGGCTAACAAAACTATTTATTTAAAATAACCCATATGGGGCTTATATCTAAATCATTGAGGGACATCTTTGGTAATAAACTGTTAGCATAATCACAAGAACCTAGAAATAGTATTGTCTACACTCTGCAAAGCTAGTTATTACCTATATACGTATAGATATATAATATTACATATAGGTATTTTGTATAGAATTAATATTAATTTAACAAGTGTAGTTATTTTTTTATACAATATTATATTTGTATTTGATTACTATTCCTTATATTCCCTTACAGTTTACAAATATTATATTAACCTCGAATACCTTCATAATATTCAAATATTTTAAAATATATTTTAATTAAATACGCATGGCGGTGGTATAAATCTCTAAACTAGGCAAACTTATAGTTCTTAATATGTTTATTGATTTTCAATGTTAATAAGTATTGTCAGTTTTCCAAATGTTCAAATTCATTATTTTAGTATTTTTGTTTTGAAATATTTAACTATATATATAATAATTAACAAATAACTTATAATCAGTTATTTAGCTTTAGACAAGTTCACTATACAAACAAGAAAAATAGTTTTGAAATAAATAACAATACATATTGGAACCTAAATGTTGTATTTGTAATTACCTTTTGTTGTTATTTTATAATATAACTTAGTTTTAATATTTACATAATGTGTAAGTAAATATTATTTATAAATTGTAATATGTTTAGAGAAATATAGCACATCAAAAACGTAAATAACTACTTGTATAAAAATAAATACAAGTACTTAACCAATTACCTTAGGAGTATGGGATGATAATTAATTGGTTGGATGGGTAAATTACGGCCGTTAACAACTCAAGCTACGGGCCTTAAAAAAATCATAGAGCGTGCTTGGCACACCCGATAGCCTATATAGCGTATACCTCGTTGTACGAGGCTCTGGGTATCCAGTTATTATAATGGTGTATGGTGTAATGATTTAATTATTAAAAAAAATATTAATCAGTTGGAATAAAACAGTTGTTTATTGAATATAAACACAAGATAAAATGTAATAGAGACCGGGGCTAGTTGTCACTGATGTGACTATTTTTATACATATTTTTTTAAAACAATATTGTTTTTTAAAGTGCTATTTGTCACATTATTCAATGTTCAACCATCACGAGACCATTCTATAAAAAAATCAAACACTAATATTAAGTCAAAATAAATTTATTAAATTTTAAAAAGAATTGCCTTCCAGCTATACCGGCTTCTAAATTGGTTGTCACATCTACACGTCATCTGATCATCACGGGGTTAGTTTCCAATCAAATGATGAATTACATCAAAATTAAACATCAGATTCTTAGTTATAATTGTAAAAAATTTATCAGATTTAGAATTACTCGATACAAATAAACTAAATCTAAACAAAAGCAGGTAAGTGGATGTCGTTCTGCTGTACAGTAGATTACAAGTGGGTCATTGTATAATGGTTGTATTAAATTTGAATTCAATAATATAATATCATTGTATAAGAAAAACGATTCTGAGCGGAGACTCTACAGTCAGCCTATAATATTACTAAGTATATTTGATGATATTATTGTGAATTAAGTAATTTATATAATTATATATAACCTATTTACGTGGAACCTTGTTTAAATTTTCAATCCTTAGATATAAAAGTTGAACATTTTATACATTTTTAACTACAATATTATTATGAGATTATTTATTTGTTGAATTTTGTCAATATTTGAACTTTAAATGCTTATAAAATAAAATTGTGCATATTTATTTTTAATATTTTTCAACTGCTATAGTAACAATATATCAGGATCCGTGTTTTAAATTTTCACTTATTTTTACCCAACAAATAAAATGTTATTGACAATTATAGACAAAAAAACTAAAAAAATTAAAAACTGACAATGTCCGTAAACAGCTCAAAAGGAGTCAAAATATTTTCAAAATGTTATGGTGTATAGAAAATGAAAATATAAACATTCGGTGAAATTTTTATGTATTTACAGTTATTTGTTTTTGAATTACAGCAAAATATCAACTTGAAACGCTCATAAAAATTTAATTTGATTTTCTAGTAGACATTTTTTTTTTTTGGACAAAGGTAGACAAACTTATAAGGAATCTTGTATTACATTTTCAAATATTAGATTTAAATACAGTGATAATAACAATGTAACAATGAATTTGGCGGGAATTTAAAATCGAGAGAGCGTGGAATACAGTATACTGATGTCGAGAATATAGTATGAAACACGTCGTGGCATTCGTGGAGTCCAATGGAACTCAAATTTCAATGGATTATGGACGTAGGACGTACTACGTAGACGATCAATATTCGATATCAACATTATTGACCGTGTTAAGTTTGTTTTTAAGTTAATATACTGAAAATATCAAAACCGTTTTGATATTTATTAACGGGTTTTGAATTTTTATTGATGTCAATAATGTTCGAGTGCCGCTTTTGGTACTGCTTTGGTAGTTGTACTGCTCGTTTACATTTCGATAAAGGAGATCACTATTGGACAAACGGGAGTCGGCGGTACCAGGGTCGCATGAGGTAGTCGCAACTGCTACTCGTTCTCAGTTTTGATATCGTCGACACGCGGCATGCATCGGCGGCGGCGGCGGCAGTAGCCGCTCGTTCAACAGCCATCACGATCGCACCATACGTTCCTGTTACATATGTACTATTCTTTGGCGTTAAAAAATTAATTTATATATAATATATTATTTTATTAATTAATCTTTTTTTCTCATAATCGATTCTACAAAGTCCAGCTGAGCCAAACCGTGACTGACTTTTATTATTAAAATTACGCTTATTATCAATATTATAAACATAAAAATGATTACCTAACTATAATACTAGTTAAATACTAGTTGGGACTTCGTATTAAATCGTCATATTAAATCAACATTCTTA
>NC_042493.1:57407632-57414661 GCF_005508785.2 Acyrthosiphon pisum
ATATTCATGATTTATAATATGTATACTATTATATTTATGTGTAGATATGTAATAAAAATTGTCCTGAAAAATGTAACATAATTTAAAATGTTTGATTCTATTTCTAGAAAAAGGTGGTACAAATACTCAAACTGCTGAAACAAGTAAATAATTTAAGTTTTAATAATTACCACATACTATAATGTTATTTATTGTGTCTAATACATTAATTTCATGATATTATTTATATATATATATAAATAAATATTGGTATAGCCTGTATCTTTGTAATAATTAGACTCAAAAACTAGATACCATGAGACTTGGATGTTTTTACCATATATTTCAACCAATGTAGGCTTTAGGTTAGTATAGGGTAGCTCACACCAGTGGCGGAGTTATTATCTTATTTTGGAGGAGATGGATAATTTTTTAGGTAGACATGAATTTAGTTTTAAAGCTTTTTGACCTGAAGAAAACAAATGTTATTAACATTTATAGAAAAAATAAAAAATAAAATTTTTAATGTCTATAAATAGCTCAAAATAAGTAAAAATATTATTAAAGTTTTATTCTGTATAGAAAAAAGTAAAATATACATTTAGTCGAAATTTCTAGTTTTAATAGTTATTCGTTTATGAATATTGGCAAATATTGCCGAATCGATAATTTACATGTTATACACGCATAAAAATTAATTTGACTTTAAAATAAAATTTTTTTACATAAAAAGTATTAGATTTTCAAATATTATGTATAACGATTTTTTTTAAATAAATTTCTGATTGATTTTGAAAAATTTTATCTAAATTTTCACTGTAGATGATAATTTAAAATCACAATAATTGTTTATGAATCATAAACAATCATTATGATTTGTGGACATGCACTCAACTTTTTTTTTAATTACACAAATAAAAACTTACGAGGAACTTAGTATTAAAGTTTCCATTTCTTTTCCACTCAGAATCTAAAAGCTCAAGGAGGGTTCTATTAGGGGGCGTACAATATTGTGTATGGCTTAATAGTCAATACAATTTGTGATTACTAATAAAATAAAAATGAAATTCAAAGTATAAAGTTGTTGTTATTGTTTAACCAAGGATATCCTAAAAAATATTTTAATTTATAATAAAATGACGTGTGTTTTATTTGTGTACAAAATAATAATTAACTGTAATTGTAACAAATCTTTAGGTACAGCGGGAACCAATAAAACAGGTAGATTTGTTGCTCTAAGCACTTATTTAAATATTTGTGACATGATAATTTAAAATAGTTGTAAAATGATGTATATTGTATAGGTACGATGTATAATGTGTATATCTTAAAAAAATGTTATACTCACAAAAATATTAAAATTGAATACAAGATATTAAATTTTTATCAGGAATATATGATCATGATTATATATGATATTAGGTATATATGATTTCGGAGGAGGTCTTATCATAATCCATACTAAAATAAATCTTTGGCATGGGCAACGCCGGGACAGACGACTAGTACAACTATATCGTATATATCATACATGGGTATATATCAATCTAAATATGATAGGTAAATATATATCAGTGGGAGTAGCACGCTACTTTAGCTGTAGCGATTAATATAGCGTCGCTAAATATCAGTGTTGGGTAGTAACGTAACGAAAGTAACGCGTTACTGTAACGGTGTTACTTTGCTTGTAACGCGTTACGTAATTTCATTAGAATTATTTCCAAGTAACGAAAATGTAATGAAAATTACGAGGAACCTGGTATTAAAGTTTCCATTTCTTTTCCACTCAGAATCTAAAAGCTCAAGGAGAGTTCTATTAGGGGGCGTACAATATTGTGTATGGCTTAATAGTCAATACAATTTGTGATTACTAATAAAATAAAAATGAAATTCAAAGTATAAAGTTATTGTTATTGTTTAACTAAGGAAATCCTAAAAAATATTTTAATTTATAATAAAATGACGTGTGTTTTATTTGTGTACAAAATAATAATTAACTGTAATTGTAACAAATCTTTAGCTACAGCGGAATCCAATAAAACAGGTAGATTTGTTGCTCTAAGCACTTATTTAAATATTTGTGACATGATAATTTAAAATAGTTGTAAAATGATTTATATTGTATAGGTACAAAATGAATATGAATGATAAATAATGTGTATAAATGAATATAAATTATGTATAATGTGTATATCTTAACAAATTTTTATACTCACAAAAATATTAAAATTGAATACAAAATATTAAATTTTTGTTCTTAACACCTATTAACTAAGTAAACAATTTACAATATTTTGCAAATATACGCGATTTTGAAGAATTTTGTTTAAATTATAACTTCAGATGCTCATAAAAAATTTCTGTGGATATACTCATCTTTTTTTTTAATAACATTGATAAAAACTTACTAAGAACATTTTATTAAAGTTTTACACACCAAAAAGTTATTATTAACCAAAAATAGACAAAAGTGTAGATAAAAACTAAAAAAAATCAGGTAAGTGGATGTCGCTCTGCTGTACAGT
This sequence comes from Acyrthosiphon pisum, assembly GCF_005508785.2. NCBI lineage: Eukaryota > Metazoa > Arthropoda > Insecta > Hemiptera > Aphididae > Acyrthosiphon > Acyrthosiphon pisum. The sequence goes on from NC_042493.1 coordinate 57,410,137, forward strand.
AGGTTACAGGTAGGTCATTAACCATTGTATAATGGATTGTATTAAACTTGAATTCAATGATATAATATCATTGTATAAGAAATACGATTCTGAGCGGAGACGGTTTGTCAGTCTAGATATTTTATATTTTGTTATTATTTATTTTATCATGTAAGTTGAATTAATATTAAAATATTATAATTTTTTATTCGTTTCTATGGTGATAAACAAAGCGTTAGAAATTAAAATCCGATTTTTAGCGTTTTTTCGTAATTTTCCGGTGGTTTTTCCCGTGGCATTAAATAGCTATTGAGAAAATCGAAAAATGACCTCTCTAAAGTACCATCTTGATCCAATTTGCTAAAAGAGAAGGTACTATATGTTGAAATCGAAACACTCCTTCTGGAAGAAATTTTGTATACAGGATATAAAAATAAAAAAAAAATAAAATAAACACCATTGTAAAAACAATAGCTTCCTCGCTCCGCTTATAATCTAAAATACAAAGTTAATAAAATCTCATAAATTTAAACATATTATTTAGTTTGAACCTTTTAAACACATATAAACCCCAATATACTATTTGATAACAAATTAACTTTATGAGTTATATACTTATATCACGTATCAGTACAAACAAAAATTACACGCAAAATTATACGTTGATATACTAGTAAGGTATTTAATTCAACAGTATTATAGTAGTAGCTATAATATTTAATTTTTTTTTTATTACCTACCAATATTTTAATTATTATAGAAATACAGCTTCAATTACAACTGTATATATACAAAAGCATTGAACAAGAGAAAATGAATAAGATATAATACATTGAGAGAAATTATCTCGACAGTTAACAGCATGGCTTGCATATGAAAAAAAATTAATTTTATGTTATTTATAAAAAATTAAAACGTTATATAATTTTTGCATTTGTCGTTATTTAAAATAGTGTTAATACCTATTAAATTAAAAAATAATAATTAATGCGAGTAGGTAATGGCCCAGATACGGAATATAATATAATCAATTCTTAGATTGTTTGCATGAAATAAATGTTTCTACGAAACCGCGATAGACCTTTTAAATAAATGGATTTTTAATTATTTCGCTTATTTTTCGTTCGATGATATTATAAATTACGTTTTACGTTATTTTTAGTTTAATGATATTCTATAAATTACGTTTTGCGTTATGTTTTGTTGATTGATATATAATATATTTTGTTAATCGTTATGTTTTGTTTTGTGGTATTTAATTATTTTTGATTATCGCTTTCTGTTATAAATGTTATAATTATGTTTACAAATTTCAATCGTTTTTTTTCGTCAAATATAAAGTTATTATAACGTTTGCAAGCCCCTGGTTAACAGTAAATATTACACTATATATTTATATAAACGTAGTGCTGTTGTGCCATGTATGGAATGTAATATGATTATAGGTAGTAGGTATATAATATAAATGGTAAATATTAAATGTATTTACGTAAAAAAAATATTCACAGTCTACAGACTACTGTGTTCACCATTTTTGTCTAACCATATGTCATACGACTATACGATCAGCCCGCAGCCGAGTTAAAAATGATATTTTTCATTGTGACAATGTCTTATGTCTAGTACATATTAAAACGAACATAAATACCGTTTGGTGTCAGAGTTATTACCATCGTGACAACCATCCAGTGTAACAACTAGCCCTGGTATCCCCTTGGTACAATAGTCGTGTAACGTAAAGGTGCTCGGGGACTCAACATCTATGTTGTATCTGAAATGCTGCGTAGGTACTACGATACTCCCTTATAAATTGTGTTCCCGTATCTCTTTTCCTAAACTAAAGGTCCTACAATTTGGCAAACGCTCGTTTAGTTGTTTTCGTGGGGAAAATGTTGTTTTCTTAAAATGCTCAAAGATAAATAATAGTTCGCAATGTGATACACCTTAATTATGTGGGCTATGGGCACACTATTTGATACATATTTGATAAATTGAAGCCAGTTAATACTTCTAAGTGACTTTTAGTAAATCATTTTAGTATAATATTTTAATAATCGATTCAAATTATTATGATATAACAATATTATGTTATTAATTTTGGCAAGACCTTGTGGTGTTTATTGATGAAATAAACTTATTTCTAATACGTTCTGAGAATCGAGAATCCCTGACAGCCTGTAGGTACGCGTTGAACTTACAAGTGTTTATTATTATTGTTATTTAATTCAAGTTTATAACTAAAGGTAAAATATTACATTTATGTAAATTACCGAATTTTAGACGTTAGACCACCAGGAACGAGGAGGTACTAAAAAAAGTATATACGATATATTATTATATACGTTTACATACGGTTTTATTATACGCTTATAAAAATATGCGTTCAAGTCATCAATCGTAAATCATAAATTCTTTTGTAACTCTTAAGAAATAATAACAATGCGTATTTATATTTTGCGTTCGCGACAAAATTTATGGTCACACACCACCCGCGTACATCCATGTCGGTATTTGTTCACATAAATGCCACATTTTTTCTACGTCACCACAGAGTAACAAACGAAGTTTGGCAAAATAGGAAGGTATACATATTAAATACATTTATTTTGAAATATATATTTTTACGCTTTGTACACAGCGTTAGATAATATTACATATTATAATTAAAATACTGTCAATATTTTGTAGTTTTAAACAAATGTATTTTTTATATGAAATACAATTTAGATTCTGAGCGGAGCGATGAATGTATTTATTATGTAAATGTATTGATGCATTGATTTATTGATTATGTGATGATGTATCATGATGTGTGTGTTTTTTTGAAGTGAATACCTATGTCATAGGCGACAACCGTTACTGACGTAAATGTTTAGCCATATTTTTTTTATATACCTAATAATAATATAGGATGTCGACTGCCATGCTCATAGAAAATAATATGTAAATGGATGTATGTACATACCATGTATTTAAGTGCGATCGAAGAGCACACTGGTTACATATAATTAAAGTACGGTATCATAACAAATCGGGATAAGTGTAACCACAATACATACATTAATATATTATTTTAGTTTTAGATTCTGAGTGAAACGATGAATGTATTGATTTTACAATGATGTGTGGTTTTTTTTTTATTTTTTTTTTTTATTTTATTTTTTATTTATTTTTTATCTTTTTTATTTTGGTCTGGACACGATAAGTAGTCGAAATAATGCTTTCGATTTTCGACTTCAGTATCTCGTTCGATGGGAAAGTGAATATCGTTGGTGCATTGGGGGAGGTCAAAATTTAAAATTCCCAGTAAATTTCAAAAGCGCCGGGAAAAATAAAGAAAAATTAAGGAAAAACGGGAATTTTTACGCAAAATCGATTTTTCACAAAATTAAATTTGGTTTTTGGTGTAACATTAAAACAAATGACCGTAGATACATGAAATTTTCAATGGTTGTTTATATTTTCATTTTCTATACATGATAAATTTTTCAAAATATTTTGATTTGTTTTGAGCTGTTTACGGACAATTTCAGTTTCCAATTTAATTAGTTTTTTTTTCTATGAATGTCAATAAAACCTTATTTGTTGAGTAAAAATACTTGAAAATTTAATACAAAGCTCTTCCTATATTTTTCCTACAATGAGATTTAAAATATATTAAAAAGCCTTAGTCACAGTTTTTTTTTATTAGCATTTAAAGTTCAAAAATTGACACAATATGTAAAAATCACGAAAATTAACAAATTATTTTGAGTTAATAATTCGTAAAAATTTTTCTTTTTAGAACTAAGATTTTAAAATGTAATACAAGATTCAGGATAGGATAATCTACCTTTATATAAAAAAAATGTCTATAAGAAAATCAAATTAAATTTTTATGAGCGTTTCAAATTCATATTTTTACAACATTTGGTATTCACTCGATTTCTTACGTAACGATTTTCTTATTTTGTTGTAATTAAAAAACGAATGACTGTAGATCCTTGAAAATTTCACTGGATGTTTATATTAGCATTTTCTATATACGATCAAATTTTGAAAATATTTTGACTCTTTTTGAGCTGTTTACGGACATTTTCAGTTTTCAATTTTTTTAGTTTTTTTTTCTATAAATATCAATAAAGTTTTATCTGTTGGGCCAAAAAGTATATAAATTTAATACAAAGCTCCTGATATATTGTTACAATATCAGTTGAAAAATATTAAAAATACATAGGCACAATTTTTTTTTCATAAGCATTTAAAGATCGAATTTTGACAAAATTTATCAAATTTAAAATTGAATAATTATTTTGTATTTAAAAATTCATAAAATGTTCAACTTTTATATCTAAGGATTGAAAATTTAAAACAAGATTTCACGTAAGTAGTTAATTATGTTACCAAAACATCTAAAAAATACATAATCACAGTTTATTTTTATAGTCATTTTAAGCTCATATTTGGACGAAATTACATATTAAAAAACCTAGAATAACTATTTTTGTTATTTTTTTGTGATAGTATAATATTATTCGTGGGTACTTGAAACTTCTAAAGTATTCTA
>NC_042493.1:57414711-57416367 GCF_005508785.2 Acyrthosiphon pisum
TAATTTGAAAAATTATTTTGTAGTTAAAAATTTATAAAATATTCAATTTTTGTATCTAAGAATTGAAAATTTAAAACAAGATTCCACGTAAGTAATTAATTCTGTTACCAAAAAATCTAAAAAATACATTTACGCAGTTTATTTTTATAGTCATTTTAATTACAAATTTGGACGAAATTACATATTAAAAACCTAGGATAACTATTTTAGTTATTTTGTTGTGATTGTATAATATTATTCGTGGGTACTTGAAACTTCTAAAGTATACTATTATATATCTATGATAGTACCACGGTTTTTTGTTGATGTATAACGCGTTATAAGTACCTAATAAATATTATGATATGATTAATTTGGAATTTATTATAGGTACCTAATAATATAATATTATGTCTTATATCTAGACTAACATACCGTCTCCGCTCAGAATCGTTTTTCTTATACAATGATATTATATCATTGAATTCAAATTTAATACCATCCATTATACAGTGACCCACTTGTAACCTACTGTACAGCAGAGCGAAATCCACTTACCCACCTTTTTTATATTTAACTAGCTGCCCTACCTTCCTCCGGAGGAAATTATTTTTTTATAATTTAATTTAAAAACATATTACTATTTTTTGGCTATACAAATAATATAATATAATTATATATTTTAGTTATTGTTATTGCTAATTTCTGGTTATTATATATTCTACATTTTTAATTCAACCACTGGAGTGGTAAACTTTATTCTTTTTATTATAGAATAGAGATAAGGTAGGAAAAAATGTAACAATAAATTATTTTTTCAATAAATAATATATATTTCAAATTGAAAAATGTAAGTCCAAACTAATAATAAATAATTAATAATAATAAATAAACAAACAAACCGGTTTCCTTCGTCTCCAAAATCAAGTTAGATTCTTATATATATAGATTATAACAGTCTAATCAGGGGCGGATTTACCCATAGGCCACCAAAGCACGCGCCTAGGGCGCAACATTTATTGGGGTGCAATTTTTTAGTTAATTTTTACTTTTTAGTTTTTCATAATTTCATAATTTATTATATTTACCTAAATTTATAAATGATATTAATTTTTTTTTGTATACAACTTACATGAAAAAGGAGAATGGCTCTCGTAGCCCCGTCACAGTAACGTTTTAATTCATAAGCTATAATACCTAATCTCGCAGTTTTGGTTCAATCCTGCTACCAGCGCGCGCTGTGCCACGCCGCCACGGCTAGAGCCTAGAGGCTCGATATCGGCCACGGCAATATAGATATGGCCGTGATATCGGCACTCGCGAGGCAGTGGCCGACGTTGCCTATGTTAATGCATGGGAGGTGTCATACGGGTGTGCGGCGTAAACACATACAATATTGTGAATGGCACATTCACAAAACGCCAGCCAACGCAGTCAAATATACTGCCTCGGGCCGCCGGGTACATTGTTATAGCCGCTCTACGAGCTAGGTGGGGGACCGCTCGCACAGTTCTTAGCAAGTAAATAAAATTGGATTTAACCGCCTCACCCCGCACTCGGCATTCTTAGAATACTGGAATTAATTCTGGAAATCAGATGTCTTGATAAAGTAATTAATAATAATAAACATTGCGACGACGCGCGACGCTGGCACTGTCGCCCGTCTCCTGCATAGTG
>NC_042493.1:57416417-57469933 GCF_005508785.2 Acyrthosiphon pisum
GATGTATAACGCGTATAAGTACCTAATAAATATATGATATGATAATTTGGAATTTATATAGGTACTAATATAATATTATGTCTTATACCTAGACTAACATACCGTCTCCGCTCAGAATCGTTTTTCTTATACAATGATATTATATCATTGAATTCAAATTTAATACCATCCATTATACAGTGACCCACTTGTAAGTACTGTACAGCAGAGCGAAATCCACTTACCCACCTTTTTTATATTTAACTAGCTGCCCTACCTTCCTCCGGAGGAAATTATTTTTTTATAATTTAATTTAAAAACATATTACTATTGTTTGGCTATACAAATAATATAATATAATTATATATTTTAGTTATTGTTATTGCTAATTTCTGGTTATTATATATTCTACATTTTTAATTCAACCACTGGAGTGGTAAACTTTATTCTTTTTATTATATAATAGAGATAAGGTAGAAAAAAATGTAACAATAAATTATTTTTTCAATAAATAATATATATTTCAAATTGAAAAATGCAAGTCCAAACAAATAAAAAAATAATTAATAATAATAAATAAACAAACAAACCGGTTTCCTTCGTCTCCAAAATTAAGTTAGATTCTTATATATATAGATAATTAATTAACAAAATAATAGGTAATTATACAATGGTCTAAAAACCTGTGTGTAAATACGACCGAAGTGAATACTTAAATAAATATATTTGACTTTGATTGGATTTAAATAAAAAAATAATACATATTTTGTTTTTGAATATCGTTTAGTGTAGTTGAGGAATACATAAACGAAAATAGAGGGGCACAGAGGGCTTCTCGTCTCGTGCTCTGTATTATATATGTTGTATGGCCCTGACGACTGGCAAGGAGGTGGGCACCGGTAGTTCGGAAATACTGTAATGTGTAATCAGGTGAATGGTAATTACTATATTTGTAGGGTCAAATACGACTAAGTATGGTATACGGTAAAAATGTTGATATCGCACATCAAAATATATTTTAATATATGTGAAGTTTGTATTTTATTGATACATTGAACCATTTACACCACTACTATTCCCGTATTCAATTCTGGTGTGAAACAAAGTTCTTCATAACTTGCTCATATACCAGTTAAAAAAATATCGAAAGTAATAGTCACAATATTTTTTTATAAGCGTTTTAAGTTGACAAATATCAAAGACAAAGGATGACGGCCTGTCTTCGCTCAGAATCGTTTTTCAGAATGATTTTTTTATCACTGAACTTAAATTTAACGTATCTATTATAGTGATCCATCCGACACTTACTGAACACCAGAGCGTTACCCACTTGCCTACCTTTTTACTAATAGGATTGTAACATTTTATTTTACTTTATCGTCACACACCCACATTTTAAGAGTCTTATGCAGGCAATTTATGTAGACATTTTGATAAAAATGAATGCTTTAGATCTTAAATATATTTGAATATTAATTCAATGCGAACTTGCATGTCCTGCCATTTATGTATCTACTATTGTTGGTTATTGCACACAATATTACAGAAATAATATATCGAAAAATGGTTTTGGCTACAGTTATAAACAAGAACACAGGTGAACACAGGCTAATGACCAAGCAGTTGAAGCCTTTATTCCTTAATAAAAAAAAAAAGATAAGAAACAAAATGTATATAATTATGATAAAAAAAAATAGACACTATTCAATTTTATTGATGTAAAAACAATGCAAAAATTCAATTATTGATTTAAAATCCTTAATTACTTGTATTATAATTGTTTGCAGTATTATTCTAACAACATATGGATGACACCCAACCACAATTATTTAAAGGTTTTTATTATAGGAAATTTTAATGAAAATATAAGAAGAACAAATATGTTTAATCTTAAACATATTTAAATAGTAATTCGAAGTATTTTAAAAGTTATTCCATGTCAGTACCAACAACGGTTGTTGCGTAATAAAGAGATATAGCGGAAAAAATGTTTTTCGCGGGACAAACTTACGAGTACATTATTTACAGTAGATTTGCCAAATGTTCACACAACACGGAGTAGAGCTTTATCTGTGTTTTAGCGTTTATTTTTTTTTTAACAATACTAAATATTTTTTTCCAAACAGATGGGAAAAAAATAAGAATGAGTACGAATGAATTATCTGGATTGTTATTAATTTATCAAAAATAAAATAACGCTATGACATACATACATTTATAAAATTTCTTTAATATTATGTCTGGTAATAATTTGGTAAGATTACAGCAGTGTATACTGTCTCCATAAGTTTGTCCCGAGCAAAACCAGATTTCAACAGTTTTTAAAAAAAAAAAAAATGCTGTTGTGTAATTGAAAAATAAATAAACGTAGACTAACTTTTCACAAAAAAATTATACTTGCATTTTCTACACATTTTAGCTCAATATTGATGCTATTTATAGACATTTGACATTTTAAAATATATAATAATATAATATATTATGATAATAGTTTATTTTTTTGATTAATGTATAATGTTTGAAAATTAAAAGGCTTATATGTGCAATTCAACGTTCCTTATAAGTTATTCATTTAACAATTAAAAATATCGACAATTTATATTTACTCACAATATTTTGTACAGGCTTTTAAGCCCTAGTTTTGACTAAGTTGGATATTTTAACAAAAATAATGATGTAATAAATTTAAAAAGTATTAATTGTAAGACAATTTTCTCCATTGTGTAGGTATGCAATAATTTTCTATACACAATGAAATTATTTTCGTTCTAATTTGAAGATATTCACACCATTCTGCAGAATGTGGTATTGACTTATAAGTTAATAACAATGATAGGTATGTTTATATAATATAATATTGTAATAATTAATAAAATAATAATATATTATGCGATGTTTTTGACAACAATAAGTTAAACGTATTTTAATACTAACAGAAAAATAAATAAAATATCCTTACCGGGGTGCCGCCAATGGATGTCATCCCCTCTCCTGTCCTTCAATTTATTTTTTCATTTTATCTAATTTGCTTATTGTATTACTATAAACACATATTGTAAATAAACATTCTTTTGTAATGATAATATAAAAATATTCTTAGAAATATAGGCTAACATACCATCTCCACCCATAATCGTTTTGTTCGTGTGCAATGATTTACCATTGAATCAATATTAAACACATCAATTATTACAGTGATTTTCTCAGGGTACACTCCAACCTCTACTTTTAGAAAGGTGCTTTCTCCAGTTTTTATATTTATGATCTCTAAAAAATGTCTCCGCTAAAAGTGTAGTCTGAGTACTGCTTTTCAAGCGAAATGATTTACACAAGTTATTTATATGTGTTATTATTTTACAGTCGAAAATTGTTTCGTATATTTACTCACTAACAAATTGAGAGCTTATCCAAAAGTTTAAAAATATTTTGATTCGAATCAATATTAGTTTGCACTTTGCAACCTCCACTTAATTAAATCAATATTTAAGAATGTTATGTTGAAAAATAGATTTGGTTTAAGGAATAATACCCGATCAAACTATAGTATAATATAATATTATTATTAAAGCAGTTAACCTATAATATAATATAGTAATATTATTGAATTTAGTGAATTTTAACTTCAGACGAAATTTAAAACATATCTTAGGTTTAACTCTCTCAAATTTAAAGAAAGTATAGGATGCTCTAAACTTTAAGTTTAAGGGAAGTTATGATGGAAAATTTAATCTTTGGGTTGTTAAAAGACAAAATTTCCTAGAACTTTTAAAATGTATTGGGAAAAATAAAAATAAAAACAAAAAAACGGGAATACTTAGGTATCTTCCTACAAAAAAACCAGTTTGTGACAAAATCAATTTTGTTTTGTCGTTGTAATTCAAAACAGATAGGTAACTACAGAGATTTGAAATATTCAAAAAATATTTAAAATAACACTTTATGGACGTCGTGATACAATTTTAATATATTTTGGATATTTTTGTGATATTTATAGATATTTTAAAATGTCGACTCTTGGTATTTTTGATTAAAAATGATTTGTTTTTTTTTTCTGTGGTATATAATACGCATTAAGTTAAACGTTTAAATTTTTACTTATATACATATATTATAGCTTATAGTCAACAAATTTTATTCATAAAATACTATATTTTATAGTTGTAATTTGTAAAATATATCTATAGGTATCTACGTTGGGCTTAGCTATATTTTATTGCCAATTCACATATTTATTCATTCAACAAAAAAAATGCTTAAATTAAATAAAAATACATATACAATTATACACATAGATTATAAAGAAATTGTGAAAATAATATTATTATACAAAAAATAAGCCAAAAACAACTATTCCCCAATAAGGAAGTTTAAAAATAGTTAAGTAGTAGTCCAGTTAGTAGGCAAATCTTTTATAAATGTAAGATTTTAGTGGCCTAGCTAATGTACTTTTACATTTTGAAAAAAAGTTAATTGTGGCCCATAATTCCCGGGCACCCATATTTAATAAAATTATGAAAATTACTATTTACTACTAATAGCATTGATAATAGTACGTAATGGTTTTAAAATGTTTATTTATTTGGGTACAACACATCATTTAAATGGTCAATGATCCAACCATCAATCATCTCGTCCACCCTGTATACAGCAGTGCAGACATATTGTAAATTGTACCTAACATTGCTACTTTACTTGTGCGTATGGTCGATAAGTAATAAATAAATACACTGACGTCAACCGCGACGAGTGCAAGTCCTCTAAATGTTACCCAGAAACACCAGTGACGTATTTCAGTAAGATTGTGCATTAACAATTTAATGTTTTATTGGTAGCTATTGCTAAACATCGATCCTGGTGTCATTAGTTTCAGGTTTATAATTAATAAATAAATTAAACTTTGGATTTTATTATTTTATTATATAAATACATGAAAGATAATGTAAATGGGATGAACAGTTAAAATAAGGTGGGAAGTAGTTAACCATTCTGCTGTACGGTAGGTGTCGAGTGATTAAATATTTCAAAACATAGGTATTACTTATTACTATATATTTTAGTGTTGGACGTCGACCAGTCGTAACTGTAAGTCGTATTAAATGGGAAAAATCATAGATACATTATATAAATTAAATATAACTATATTAGTTAATAATTATTGGTTCATGGTTCTGAAATGTAGTACCTATTCGATATTTGTAATTTAATTTCGATAACAAAATGTTTTTATATAACTATTTTTAACGTAAATATTTAAATGTTGATATTATATTATCATTGGTTTATTTCTTACAGCGCATAAGGATATTGCACTTGATAATTTTTGGCATCGAGATTCCGTGATTTGAATTCAAACATAACATTTTGAATAAAGAATTGATTTGAATTAACAATTCAAACATAACATTATAAGTTAGAAATAAGTACTTACAATGTTATTAATGTCTAATACTATATATTACTAATATGCATTTGCATATTTCTTAACAGTCCAAAAAGTAGCTACATAAGTTACAAGTTTGAATTATAGCCAATAGATCCGGAATACAAAGTTTTACTTTGCATATTTTTTCATTTTTTGATGTGTACTGGCGTAATGCATATTTCTGTGTTTTACGATTATTCACTGCATATGGATAGTTTTACTTTGCATATTTTTGTATATTTTTTAATTTTTTAATTTGTACTGTATTTTCTGTATTTTACAAATACAGAAGTGTTTCATACCTATTTGTTTTACTATTGTTCGTTCGTTTTTCCGCACTATTCCGGCCGGGTAAACATTAAGGAAAAACTATTAATTCTATGTATACGAATAAACCATTGCCAAAATCCATGATTTTGGTTCATATAAAAAATATGGATAAAAATCGTGTAATATAATACAAATATTGCAACTAGGTATTCGTATTTCCGCTGTTCATAAATTAATTATTAGTTAAAATGCATTTTCATCTGAATATTAAAAGCGCATATTTGAATGATTATCAGTACGTAAATGCATGAATATTTCATACGTTTTTATTGCATATAATCCCGGACCCTAAAATTACATACAATTTTCATATTTTAAACAAATTGTTTATGAAGGTAATACCTATTGTTTATATTAATAAAAACTAAAAACACTAAAGCCATAAATGTTTACAATTGTCCTGACTCTTGATGTTATTTCAAGTCTAATATAAACAGTCGTTATATTGATAAGTAAATAATAAATTAAAATTTTTTCTTGATTTTTTAAATGATTTGTATGCAGGAAAAAGTTATGTATATAGTTAACTGTGAAGTATCTAATACCTATGAACCGAAAACCCAAGTGAAGAGGTATTGTAAGGTTTTTTTTATATACCAAAAACCTGTATGAGTGGTTAATTAAAACCTTAGTAGTTAATAAACAGTTTTTAAAAGACTTTTATTTTAGTTATTAAAACCGGTGAACAAAACTGTTAATATAAAAAACCTGGTCTTAAAAACCAAAACTGAAACCGCCAAATTTATTTTGGTTTCCACCCCTGGTTAAAATTGAATTGAATGATAACCTCTGTATACGAAAAATGACATTGAGCAAAGAAGATTAGTAAGATATTATATTACTACGTACATAAATTTCATGATATGTTTTTTGATATTGTTATTTTAAATAATGTTAGTACTACCAGGGTAGTTCGAATGAATTTTCGCCAAAAACTTTGAATTTATTATGTCATTAATATTTAGTTATTATAATCGTATAAACGTTATATTTATATAATTTATTTTTATTATTAACGTTTGAGTGTGTACCATCTTACCGTAGTACTACGATGTGAATAGATTCATGGTATAAATAGGCAATAGTTTAAAATAATAAAATGTAATTGTTAAATATCTTATAAATATATCAAAAAGAGTCTAAATAATTTCAATAGGTACTTGTTCCATATTAGTATTTTTAATAAAAAGAAAATGCTCATATAAACATTTGGTGAAATTTTCAAATAATAATAATTATCAACGGTTTTTTTTATGAACTACATCAAAGTTAAGAAAATCGATTTTCTGAAAAAATGCGAATAAATTCACATTTTCGATAATTATTTATTTTTGGTTTTTCCTTATTATTAAGAAAACTATGGAACAGTTTTTAATATTTACCCGGGATGGCCCCCCAAAGTACCATACCACCAACTAGATACAATTTCTTATCAGGAAAGATACTATTGAAGTTGAAAATTGAAGCATTTTTTCTACTATAAAAAACATAGATGTATTGTAAATAATATGTATATTTATATGTTTGATAGATATGTATATAAATGAATAAACAGATCATTATTATACTTACTGTTTTTAATTTATTACTATAAAATAAATATTAATTTATTTTATATAATTAAATTCATCGTCCTATTTAATGAACTCTTAAATATATACTAAATAGAACTATTGCTTATAATTTAGTTATAAGTATATTAAACTATAAAACTATATAATATGATAGAGTTCTCCCTAACCTTACCTAACCCAACTTCCACTCGACGGGCCTTTCTGATTTTCTTCCATGTTTTGAGAAGGTTTAAGCTCTGAAGGATTTTAAGGTTTGAAAATTGGTCCATGTGTGTTCTCACTTCTCAGGCACATCTGCACTTAGACTTGTGAAAATTACATCCTGGTCCGATCAAGTGTTCTATAGAAATCGCGTTGACTGCTGACATACTAATGAACGTTCGGAAATTAATTAGAATCGTTGGCTGTTGGTCGAATACCCTGAAAGTCCCACTCTAATAAAAGTAATAAACGCTCGTAAATCCCCTACAATACCAAAACGATAAAAAAATTATTATTTTATTCACTTTGTGGGGTACTATTACAATTGTACCGATTAACAAATGGAATTAATTTTTTAATGGCCTCATAAACTCAAAAAATAAAAAACATTATATTTGGACACGATTTCAAAATAGATTTAAATTAATGCTATAATTTTTTAATTTCTTATGATGTTTTATGTTAAACGATTTCTGACGGAACATTCGCTATTCAGATATTTTATAAATGGCAGCAGTACAGAATATTTTATTTTATTTAATCAGTACCTAGCAGGACTTGCATTTGAAAAAAAAATGGTGAACAACATTTTGTCTATCGTTATTTAAAATTAAAAAGTTATACGAATTATATGTTTATCGTTATTTAGAATTAAAACGTTTTGGATTTTTACATTTTAAATAAAATAAATTCAAATATTAAATACATAATTATTATTAAAAAATATTAAGACAATGGTTAAAATTATATAGCTAATAGTTGATACATATTATAAGTACTTTTTTAAGTTGAACATTTTATACATTTTTAACTACAAAATAATTTGCAAATTGAAGTGATTCAAACGTGTTTGGTCATAATTTGAAGTATACAAATATTTATAAAAAAAAATATACCTATGTATTTTGAAATGTCTATAAAAATAAATCATATACTAAAGGTTTCTTCGGGACTGAATGAACCATTGCAATCGATTTATCCATCGTACCGAACAGAGAATAAAACAATAGAATTATTAACTTTCTAAATTTGAATGATTTATAAAACAACATTTAAAAGGCAATATCCAATACAAACGACACTTTGTCTTTGATTTTTATTTTTATTTATTAAGTACCTATACTATTATTTTAACTTATCTAATCTAATATTAAAATAACATATCTATTGTACTTAAATACAATCATGTAACTAATGGCCATTGCAAAATTATTGTTAAAAATAACAATAAAAAAAATAAAATAAATACTGATGTGGGATTTTGTAGGATTTTTTTTGATCAAGATTAAAATATTTTAAAAAATAACTTAAATTTAAAATAAAAACTCAAAAATCTCGAAAATTTAAAAATCTTAAAATATTTTAAATTATAACAAAAATAAAATTGATTTTGCCAAAAACTGGTTTTGTGTAAAATTTCTTATTCTTATTCTTTTTATTTTTATTTTTTTTTATGTTCCTGATTATATTTATAAGTACTGAGTACTTGGTAGCCTTATACTTTTGATCTTCAAAAGCCAACAAAATTAATTTTAAAACCAGAAACCATCCTAGAATTTAAAAAACAAAGCATTTTTATTAGGTATCTAATCCAAAATGTGATGACACTATGACAGATACAAAAGAAAAACTCACATTATTTATAATCATCGCTGTACTTTAGAAAGAAGCACTTTTAAGGAATATATTTAAAAAAATAAAAAAAACAATATATATTATATTATTTATATAATATTTGTACATTTTTATTGTGGTTGGTACCATAATAAATTATAAAACTATTTTTAGTACTCTAGAATATTGCTGTGTGACATGGATGTTTAAAATAGTTAGCTATAGGCAATTTAAATATTTCGGATACTCTTCTAATCAAACTTTTAAATTAATTTTTCAAAATTTTATAACGATTACAGTTTTATCGCCACTGTTAAAAAATATGTGACATTAAAAAGTAATTAAGATACAAATCTACTTACAATTTGTCAATGAGCTTATTAACTTCACTACTAAAGGTTTTGAGGTTTCACTAACCTACAAATTTAATTTAAAAGCAAACCCGAAGGAACTTACATTAATTTATTAATAAGATATATAGAAAAATATATTAGGAAGACAATTTTATAAATTATTAAATATTAGGTGTGGCATATGAACTTACATACTGTACATTAGATAATATTATACTAAAATATGTATCTATATTATGTAATACGAGTTGATCTGTTTGATTTCGTACACAAAAAACTTTAAAAACGGAATCCAATCAACCGATAGGGTAACGTCTTTAAATACTTCAATGAGGATAGGTTTTTTTCAAAGAAATGGGAAATCTTTTTTGCATACTCTTGAATTGTTGAGTGAATATTTTTAATCCAAACAGTAACCTACCTTACAAATTGAAATAGTTGTTATAAATTGCAATTGGAAACACAGTCACTAAATATTTGTTTCCTTTTGCAATGTGAACGAAATTATAAAAGTTGCAGTAATCTGTGGAGTAAAATCCATATTTTGTAATCTAGATGACATTTTAAGACAAAATCTTGTAGTAAAGAGAAATTACGCAGTAGGGGAAAGTAATGATTTTAAGTGAAATGAGTATACATTAAGCACGATATAGCCTGAAAATACGTAGTGTAAAATAAATGCACGGGGTTGACGACCCGTTTCGATAGACGAAGGGATGCAGCTGGCGGGACCGGTTACTTGTGTCCTTCGGAGGAGTGACGGTTCAATACGGCCCGCTCTATGACGTAGATTCCCCCGACGAATCGACGGGAGTTTAACAATTGCGCTTAAAATTACCTTTCATATACCAATTGCGCTCTAAAAATTGTAGGGCCGATAGACCAATTGCGCTTTATACATTTTAGGGTCAATAGACAAATTGCGCTCAAAACATTTTACAATACTTAAGGAAAAGTTATAAGTTAGTTATAATTTTTTTATGCGAGTATTTATACATAATATAATATAAATAAATAAACATTTATTTTCTTCACATTTAACAAGTTACTTTTTGATCGTCAATTATATTTTCGTTATTTTCGTCTATCACTCAAATACAAATTTCCGTGATCAAATGTCCGTAATAATAATGACGTTTCATAAAATTCCCGATACCGTTATAAAATGTATTGTAACCAGTCACTTTAACCAGTAATCAATTGATCAATAAATACGTTTTTAATTTTCAAGCATTTTAGTGTGTTTATGTTGATGTTGATGGAATTAGATCAAAAAACAATATTTCTAAATCTGAAGATAGCCACCAGGCGGCTAATTTGAATACAAGCGCAATTGGTATATTTATCGTAAAATATAAGAGGCGCAATTGGTACACTGACCCTAAAATATAAGCTGCGCAATTGGTATATTAACCCTAATATACAAATTTAGTTTTGGCGCAATTGGTCCATGCCCGAATCGACATAGGCGTTAATACACACGTTAATATACACAGGTGTTAATCTAAGAGGGACTGCGAGTATGTGTGCGTGTATATTGAACAGTTATGAATTCGTGCTTCCTTTAAGAGTGTGTGCGTAAAGTCGTCCTACCACTGTATTATACCTACTTAGTGTTATTTGGGTTGTCTATATTGCAGATATGTATAAACGGGTTTTGTATATATATTAATAACTGGCCTTATGTGGCGGCTGCTGTAACAATACTCTGCATCTGGTTTGTGTTCCTTCGGGGTAGTGTTCGACGGTCGGTATCACAGCGACAATATATGTATTTTGATTCGCAGGTTTTTATAAAATCTTATATGTCTGGCGCTCCTTTCTAGAGCCTAGTATGATATTTATATTAAGTAATAATAATCCCGTATCTTACTATTGTGACGGTGACTATTATCGTATGCTCTTAAAAAATCCTTACATTCGCAGCAATCGTACATAGTCAACGGCTAACCGAATGTAATTTAAGTTAGTGAGCACTTAAGGTTATGCTTATGTTCTAAATAAATAAATATGATTATGATCTAGTAATAATTAAATTATAGTAACATGTATCTAGATTATAACTACGCTATTGACGACGATAGTCACAGAGTTAGTAGGTATTGTAAGGGGATGGATAGATAAGTGAATTAAAAAAGACTAAGTGAATTTGGTGAATAATAATGGATAATTAATTAGATGGTTATACCGAATGTTGAAGTGACTCAATATATATATATTATGTCTGAGTCGATGGTGGTAGATACTCCTTTGAACAGTGGAGAAGGTGTATCGTGACGTTGACTGGTGTGGACGTTATGCATAGCGTCATCTTGTTGAAAAAACTGTTGGCGAGTTGATCCCGTAGGGTCCTCGTGTAATATGATTTTGGTGTGATCAGTTCTTCTGGTGATATGCATTGATATTTGCGTTTACGTAAATATTGATGTGTTTATGATTTTATCTTCAGCGGTATGACAAAGGTGCCGCTAGTAATTTATTGCGTTATTATGTCCTAACGTCTAGATCGGAAAATTGTCGATGGGGTCTTGAAGTATATGAGTTACAATGCGGTGTCGTCTGGCGCCGTTGATAATTAATTGATTGTTTTGTTTTTACTAAACGTCTGGTCGGAGAGGTGTTGAATATTATTTATGTTTTGCATGTGTCGTGTGTGTGTACGAGAGAGCGTAATTATATGCCTAATGTGTATAAATGTATATGTATACTGGATCATCCCACATTTCATATGGTCCTTCGTTTATTAGTTATCTCATGTTTTTATTTAAGTCTAAATATTATATATTACAATCTAATATCTATTAACATATTAATGTGTATAATATTGTTTTTGTAACTTGTAAGAATAGAATTTAAACATACAGATTAATACAGATTTTACAGTATTGGTAGAGTTTAGGTTGTCGAATAGGATTGATGAAAAAAAAAGGAGAAGGGTATTTGATTTTAACAACTAATTCATTATTACTCAGGAACATAGATATTATAAACTAGCATAAACGAAGCTGAACGTTTAAATAAACATTTTGAATAAAATATAGGAAAGAAAAACATATCTACCGACAAGTCTGCCCTAGGTGGATCTTTCTAGCATGAAATCTTATGTCGGATCCACACAGGACAAGAAAACAAAACAATACATAAGCTAAACTTTTCTGAACACAGACGGAACTATGTAAATAATTGTTTTTAAAAACGGAAACAAAACAAAAACAGACTCTGTGAAGACTCAACGCTGTATAAAATGTGTTCCCCTCTACATAGGAAAAATGCTAAAAATGTGTTTGAGTTAATTTAAATTCGTATAAATAAAATATTGTTTTCCTTCACTGTTCATTTTCATAGAAAAAGAAAGGTACTTTTCGTTTTCCACCAGACATTTTTTCAACTAAAAAAGTAAAGTCATGTCTATTTTCCTTAAACAATTATAATGATGTACTCATTTTTAAATGTTAAAATTATTTATTTACCTATATTTTATAAACGCCTTAAGCTGAACTGTTTGAGTAATTGGAATTACTAAGAAATACGTTTAAATTTAATGTAATGTTGTAAAAATATATTAAATATGACATATACATGTATGTCCTATATTTATTCTAATTACATTTTATATTAAACCTTGTGTATACATACGTTATATTTTCTGGATTAGGTTCGTCTCTTTGAGGAGAATTATAGAAGAATCGACGTCATCTTCGAGTCATTTAATTGGCAGTTGACTGTAGTTGTGGTGTATTTGAGTTGTTCTTTATTATTCATTAGGTACGTGGGTGTGTAGTGTGACCAAAATTATTTATTGTATACTCACACATGTATTAAATTATTTTATTTAGGTTATAATTGTATTGATTTTAATTACAATTTTACTATATTTATCAATATATGATTTTATATATTTGCTATTTGATTTTAATCCATACATAAAAATATATAGAAAAATATAGTTACCTCTTAACATTATTAATAATATTACAAATCACAACAATTAATAGGGCATGAATTTATATATAAATATATAAATGTATAAACACATATGTATACATATATATATAAATATTATTTTAATTAACAGCAATTTTCAAAAATTGACAAGTTTTGACTGTCAACTATCTTTCAAAAAAGGTTCTGAATGAAAAAGTTAGGCAATGTTTCGTATTTTTCTTCATACTTTGTAAAATCTATTATTTTATACAAATCCATCAAAATAAAACATCAACTTTTACACTAACAGGTCAATACAACCTATGTCAATACATACCCTGTAAGGTAAATTATTTTTGAAATCAAGTAATAAAATTACATTATTCATTGAATTAAATATTTTTATTTAAATTACATTTACGTTACGTCGTTACCCTAAATTTTTTTCCTGGAAATTCATAATTTTTAACTTAAAAATATAAAACTTTATTTTTGTTATTACTGCTTCAACGAAAATATAAATTTCTTCTTAATAAAATATATAGTTAAAAAATAACATTCACTGCTCAAATTGTAAGTACCTACTGTAATTTAAAAAAAATACGGGGTATTTGAACCCCGGGATCCCCCTAGTTTTGGCCTTGACCATAGCCCCCAGGTTTTGTCATACTTTCTACATTTATAATTAATTTTAATAGCGTGGATGATTTTTAAAAAGTAATTTCATCACAATAATTTGTGTTAATTTAAATAAAATGTCATGAAATTATTCGAGCGTTAATGAAAAAGTAATTAGTAATTACGTTACAGTAATTTATAAATTGCGTTACGTTACTATACCCATCACTAGATATAAGTATATAACTCTGATATTTAATTTCGAGGGATTATTAACGGCGATTTTAACGTTGTAGGATTGTCATTAATCTTTGAAATCTTGATGTAGGTACATTGTACACTGTACTGTATCTACAGTCTACACAACACATAGCTCATTGTATAGTGTTAGCGAGATGAAATCATCATTAAATATAATTACAATATTTAGTTATGAAAACGATAACGTTTTATATTTCTTGATTCATAATTTATAATAAATTATAATATTAAAATGCAAACTATAACTGTAACTCTGTCTGGGATCTGTTACGTTTTTACAGCTAAATCACTGAACCGATTTTGATTAATTTTGGATTTGGTATGGATATAGCTTAAAGTGCCTTGAACCCTAGTAAAGGACATATTATTATACTTTTTGGTGTGGCATTGAAGTTTAAGTAGGCAAAGTCATAATTTAATTATAATACGAAATATATTATCCTGAAGTATACATAATATATTCTTGGTGAGAATATAACCGGTGTGCCGAATATCAAAAATTAAGACCTCGGGATATTCAGATATTCTACTGCTCCTCTCTTTCTTTTGAGCATTATATCGATTATACCGTGAATAGAGCGTTTAAATTACTTATGGATTCATTAAACGTAACGCCAAAGGTTTCAAATATGCTCTTTACCTCCGTTCATTATATTCCTCACTCGTTAGACCGCTTCTCGAATTTGGTGCGGTTATTTGGCACCCTTTCTTTGCGAAAAACTAACATCGCCTTGAACGAATACAGAAAACATTTTTAACATATGTTGATTTCATATCAACATTCCGATTGCACAACACGATTACTCCTCCATGTGTGAAGTTCTCCATACATCCAAACTCTACCCCTTCTTATGGCTATAACCATCCCTTTCACCGCTTGTTCATGACATTTACTCCCGGACTCCAACCTTCTAGCTTACTCTATATTCAATATTTTTACATATATATATTTTTATTACATTCATAATTATGTTTATAACATTATTGTTTTGTTTGCACTGTTGTATTAATTAACTAGTTTCATTTATCACTTTGTTTATTTATTTGAAGTATAGAATATTGTGTTTATTTCAATGTGAGAAAAATAAAAATATTTTACAATGAGGCCAACTATAATCTTAGTTATCAAATGTTCGTATAAAAAATATTACATATTTATAAATTTAACATATTATGTTAATTGTTAACATAAAATATAGGTCCTAATATCCATTATTTCAATAATTTTTCAGATAGGTACCACCTGACAATTATTTAAAAAGTAAAAATAAACTATAACAATTCTTTCTTCTCACACCTCATTAAAATGCAAATTTTGGGAAATATTTTCTTAGTGCACACTTATGTGATAGTACCAGGGTAACATGAACATTTTAAGTCTCTAGAAATCATAATTTAGGCTCTACGTTGATCAGTCAGACAAAATCTTACTTTCAGTTTTTCCCAAAATTACCAATTTCCCGTGCACTTTTGAAATTTTTCTTTCCGTAAAAAAGTTTTTTGGTCTATTAAACAACATTTTTTTTTTTTTTAACTAGCAAAATCGATCCAACCGTTCTCAAGTGGTGCATTTATCAACGAACAATATTTAATTTTTATTTACTATAGATTGATATAGATTATATTTACGTTTTTATTACTTTTCGTATTTTTCTAAGACGTTGGCCGATTGATTAATCAAAACTATAATAAAATCAGCTTAGTTCCTACCAACTTTTTGAATTACTTCTTACATAAAAATAAATAAAAAATTTATAATATATAATATAGATTGTTCTCATGTTAAATCGATGTTCTTTTAACAAGTTTAATATTTAGATAACTATTCTGCTATAAAATAATAAAGATAGAATTTATATGATATATTCCTGTACCCATAGCTATATATGGTACATCGGTACAAGCCACAAGGTAATTATTGGGATTTATGGTTTTCAATTTAGTATTTAGACAAAAATAAATCATTTAAAAAAAAACTATTTTTTACTTCAGCCAAAAAATATTCTGCAGAATCAATATTACACAATTTATTTATATACTTATTAATAATTTATAATTTTCCATCGCATATTCTTAAGCATCGTTTTACTTTTTTGCAGTCTGGCTATTGACCCCTCGAACCACCCCTTAAATACAGCCTTGCAACAATGTCATTACCGTAATGTTCAAATGTTTGATCGGATTATCACATCCCGAATTATCACCTCAGAAGCCATATGACTTGTATAAATAGTATATTAAACTGCCAATACTTCTATCAAACATAATTCCAAATCTTCGGCATATTTTTTTGTCAAACGAAACGATGGATTAAAATTAAACATATTAATATAGATATTAATATAATACATATAATATGTGTACACAGCTGTTGGTGTCTATATTGATCATAAGATAATGGTTAACAATTATTATTAATTGCGTCCAAAATCACAAATAATGTAAGTACAAGAAAAATTATTACAATTATTGAATTATAGCTAAAAGGATTTCATAATTTGTTGTAATTTAAGGCAACTGCAGTAGGTATTGCATTAAATACATTAAGATGATAGCAATGTACAAGTTTGAAATAACTCAAATTCAGCATTTAAAACTATTTAATTTACATGAAGAATTATCGAAACATTATAGTATATTCTTTACAAAAAATAGAATAATTTTAACAATATTAATATTATGATGATCAATCACAATTATCATATATAAAAATATTGATAAAAATTTGTTGAGTAGATTTTCATTTTCAGAATACTATATAATATTATAAAAATGCGGAAATCTCTAATCTTTACTTTATAATAATAAATGCTATAAACGATGAAAAAATTAGCTAAAAAGGTAAAGTTAAAAATCATAAAATACCTATTATTGTAATTCAATGGTTGTAACTATATTAAGAATAGTCTGTGAAGTCTTATAACAAGCGAGAAAAATGCACAGCCAACAACTTTTTTATGTATATGAAAACTGCCCATGGCTTAAAAACATAACGACAGCATGAAAAATGTTAATCAACATACCTAGGTAGAATAATTAAATTCATTACTATAATATAATATTGTGTGCAATTTTCCATACTTGTTATTTCAATTAAATGTGAAAATTATTTGTCTCCAATTCTATAATTAGCTAGCTCGAGTATTCGTAAAGTCATTCGAAAATACCCTTTTGACGCATACAACCATATCTCGTGACGTTGGTATATGAAAATTATTTTATAATGATTTGAGCAAACGTATTATATAATATTCGTTTCACGTCAGACGATGGTAATGACTTGTGCGCGCGAGACAACTAAATGTTGAGAATTTCTCGAATTCGTTCTTAAAATATTTTGGATATCATTCATAGATGTTTAAGTGTCATCCTCTGTCAAATTCCATACATATCAATCGAACATTTTTGGAACAATTTAAAATATATCCTACGCCAATGGCGCGATGTCAATGGATGTTATACGTACATAATAATATATAGTTCTTACTTTATAAAATATATAATCTATTATTATAGATAGTATAGATAGGTACCTCCTACTTATATACTTATTATATATCATACTTATTTTTTTTATACATTTTTTGTTTTGGTGCAACTTTATTGCGTACATATTAGGTACAATAGAAAGATGCATTATATTCTTTTGTATACAAATATTTACCAAGATTATAAAGTTCTTCATGTTTTTCAATTTTCATGAAAGTTACATGTTGTACTGTTTAGAAAGGAAGTTTCATAAAATGTAAAAATGTTGGTCATATTTTTATACATTTAATTAAAATTTATTTATACCTATTAAAATGTACGGAGGTATATTTGCTTTTCGTCTTTTAATATTATTTCTGATATAATGAATACCTGTTCTAAAACTAAAGTCGCAGCTGTAGATCAATAAATTGTATGTTACGTTTTACAGTTTATTAAGAGCCTCAATGTTCAAATCATTTATTGATCTGTTAAGTATCTTATATAAAAATACATCTAATATATGGGTGTGAATGTGCGATTCATTGTATTAAAAAATGATGCTTTTGCACAGATATAATATCTATAGTATATAAGTTATAAGTTACTCTCTAATATAGGGCATATGTTATAATTTATAAGTTACAAGTTCCAAAATATAATCATATATTTATGAAATAAATCAGTAATTCAAAAAAATAAAATATACATTTAAAATTTACCTAATAATCTATTACAAAATTATAACTAAAAACTGTAAAAATAATAAACTAATTTAAAATAAAAATAATGTATGTCGAAAAGAATACCTATTTTATTATAGTTTATTATAAACCTGACACCACTCACTAGATTAATTTTTATAATATTTATCAGTGTCGTATAGTATTTTAATTGATACAATATTATTCAAATACTTTTACTGGTGTCTAATACTTTCTGAAATAGGTACTATTAATTTTAAGAATTATTTTAAAATATTTAATTTTGTGTGAAGTTTTTCAAATTAATCAAGTACTTAATATGGTACATACCTTCTACTACTGTAGTAATTAAAAAAATAAATAGATTATCGATTGTTCATATTATTATAATAGGTATATAGGTACTTTATGTTGTATTATTCTATAGGAGGACTACTATTGAACATTTTACATTGTACCCAAAGTATCGAATGTTGTCGAGTAAATATAATTAAAATAACATATATATTTAAATGAAAGTTATCTACTATCCACATTGTAATAAATTACGTTTTGAAGTTACTTAAAAACGATGTGACTGATTAATCGCAACAAGTTACAAATGTGACCAAAATTCATACAGTTGTACATGTAATTGATTGCTATACATCTCTGATTAACGCAACATTAGTAGTATCCGTTATTTATACGTTTTTAATTTGTACATTATTCATACCTAATTGATTTAATTAATCTTTAATATCATAGCTTGAAATTTTAAACTTTGTATAGAAGCACACATAACTTTGAAACTGTTCTTAGGTACCTACATAATAATAAATATTGTAATAAATTTAGCTTATCTAATAATTAATTTTCGAACATGATGATTTATCAATAACTGTATAATATAATAGTAAATTTACCACATAGTTTAATATCAGAATGGTTTTCTAGTTAATTTTTATACTTTTCTTAATTTTTGGGTCACATACAGAGACGATCTTACTTAAGCTCAAGATCTATATCTAAGTCTGTATATCTATTGTGTCGTTAGTTTAATCCAGCTTTATTAGAAATATTATGGTTGCTGTAACACTTTCCTCACACTAAACAAATAAAAAACGATATTGTTTTCGCGACGTCTATTTTAATTTAAAATGTGCTCGTTTTTGTCGTTTGTTATAAACGAGAGATAATTTGGCACATCGATCAGCCAAATAATTTTAATCCATTTACTCCCACAAGCGTTTAAACGAGTTTCATTGATCGTTTTTTGTACAAAAGTGGATATAATAAAATTGGGTAAAAACTAAAAAGTAAAATAATTTTAGCTACAAATGTATAGACATGACGTGGGTATTTGATTCACTCTAAACAGACTAAAACCACTTAATAATTATTGTTTATGTTATTATTTGTAGATTCGCGTTTTCATAATGACTATTATAGGTGTGTGGTGCCAATAAAATGAGGCTATATTATATTTAAAAGAAAAAAACGGCATATTTATTTTAATACGTCAAGAGATAAAATAAATTTATGTTACGAACGTGTCGACACGATAACGGGTAAATGCATTAGGTTAATATCAAACACATCCGTTTCTCTGCCCCATATATTATAGTATTCGGGGTATACGTGTATTATTCAATACCTATACTTTAATATAGGTACCTATGCCGTTCTCCCCCCCCCCCTCAATTTCCTGCTGCTCTGCAATACTCGGGAACGCGTATAAATGACCATCAGCTGTTCATGATCAATTCGAAATCAACACGACGAAACTTTACCATACATTTATTATACTTATCATATTAGAGCAGTTTTCTTTATGGTTTTTTGTATTTTTGTATTTATTAAAGTTTATACTAATTCATACCAGAACGTGTTGTCTGACCTGACAATCCTGTAGGTGTTTAAAATATAAATATTGTGTTAGGCATTGTTTGATTTTTTTCAAGTGCCTTCAACCTGTGTTTCAGTTTTAAAATGTAACTAGAAAATAGAAATTATAACAGAATTCCATTTAGGTCTATATAATGTATATAGTTAAAAACTACCAAGTTACATAAGCCAATTTTAAACTTAGAGTAATATTGATATATTCCATGATAATAAATTATCATCCTCAAACTAATATTTTGATAATGTTATGTAACATGATTTTTTTTTGGCGTTCGAATATTATAAAATCAAGTCACATATCGAAAAAGGGATTTTTGAGTTAAAAATTAAATATATATCATTTATAGTCATTCTTATTCTTTTTATTCTATTATTATTATTGCTCCAAGTTATCATAGTAGATGGATTAGGTGGTGTCGTCAAACTTGGAAAAGTCATAAGATTAATAAATACAATTCAGTAGTTCACTATTAAAGGGCATACACAATACCTAATATTAGTAAAAACTAAATAAACTTTGATCTTAAAACAAAATTATAGATTTTCAAATCATCATTCCAGCCAATTTGGACTTACGGGTTACAACTTTGGGGTAATGTAAAAAAATAAAATTCAAAACTTTCCAGACACAGCTTTACGTAGAATTTGTAATGAACCTTCTTATTTCGCGTATTCTTATCTATATATACTGATTATAGACTTAAATCCATGCATGAAGAATCAAAAACATTTTAGAAAGAGTTCACAACAAGTTTACTACTTTAATCCCACAATCCGAAATCTCTCTACGCTAACAATCTCAGGAAACCCACCAAGACGACTTAAGTGGAACTTTTGTCGTGATCCATTAAATTACCTAACACATAAATACAAAATAAAAATAAAATACATGTGTACAATTTATTCAAATGGGCTACAGAGGTCGGAAAAGTAAATTTGATTTTGCAAACTACTGGGAGTTTTAAATTTTGACCTCCCGATTGCACCGACTAGATTAACTTTCTCGCCGGAAAAGATACTGATGTTGAAAACCGAAGTTATATTTCGACTAATTATTGTATACACACACACACACACACACACACACACACACACACACACACACACACACACACACACACACACACACACACACAAGACACACAAATCACTACATAAATCAATACATTAACAATACATTGTAAATCAATACATTCACCGCTCCGCTTAGAATCTAAAATTTAACAATTTTAAATATTCAAAGACCATCTATTAAACGTCCGCAACACTGTATGTAATTACTTAAGAGTGATATTATTATGTGGGCGGGCAAACATGACACTTACCTACTATCATAATATTAGCTATATTTAAATGCTTTTGGGTTGGTTATTTTGATCAGAAGTATAGTCGTAAATTGTTTACGAAATTTTTTCGCCATCGATTAATAATAATTGTATCATACGAAATGTTCTTGATAATATTACGGTGTAGAGTGTCGAGAAAAATTTAAAAAATCTTCGCATTTAATAGGTAGGTACCAAAATGTTTTAAATGAGACTGAGATCAAAATTATAAATATTGAACCTGTGATACCAAGGTTTTAAATTGTAATCAACGATTTTATACTAATGCGTTCCCCTTGCACTCGCAGGATATCCAACAATACAAAAAAAAAAATTATAAAAACCATATATCTATAGTGTTGCCTTTTTAACATTTTTAATGAATTCGTATAGAACGGCTATCCGAAGCTTTTAGCGCACTCCTTCTGCCGAAAAATAAAACAATCACCACAGTTAAACAAAACGAAAACATACACTAAATAACATCGCAAACCTTGTACAGGATTTAAAACAACACAAATTTCCATAATCGCAAACATCTTACTTTTAATATTTACAAATATCAAATAATTCTTGTTTGGAAAATATTTATTTTATTTGGAAACGTAAAAAAACCAACTATTCGTGCAACCACTAACAAAGTTCAGTATTTCTTTCTTGTTATATCATACCAAAAACAGTAAACGCAGTGTACTCAAATTGTTTAAATTGTTCGACCTTAGTCTAACTTTAAAATATTTTCAGACTCTAAAACGTATGCGTACAGGTACCTACTATATTATATTGTAATAATGCGAAATTTTATCTTTTACTTCCGAGAACAGCGCTGTTTTGAGTGTAAGATCGTTACGATCGCGTTATTATACTTTGTATGCCAAAAATGTTGATTAATAGCTGATAAATTGACTGTCACGCGTGTACAGAATATTATAATCTGCTCTGCACGTTACTTATATACTTTTTTCTTTCTACGGTAGGTAGGTATTCCGTGTAACATAATAATATATCGTGTGGACGGTGCTATGTTATTTCCAAATTGTTTCTATGTTTCTGAAAATTGTTTTTAAGTATACCAAATAAAAGCATACGTTATCCTATACAAACCTTTTGCAGCTCATCAGATATTATATATATAAACACTTTATTTTGAAAAGATTCACATTTAAAAGCTATTATACTCAATTATTTACCTCTTGGAAATATGTATTTATCAGGATGTTAACATTTTATCGCCATAGTTTTATGTCTAGTACGTCACAGCAAGCTGTTAAAATGTTGTCCTGAATTGTTTACAACTGGTTATGATAGTATAATGATTATAAGTTTATGATGAATAAATAATAAATATAAGCTAAAAGCCTTCAACTATATTTTTATATTTTCATTCATATTGAAAGACATTCAGGAGGAATAGCTGTTATTTTCAAATGTTATTATTCTATAGCTCTGTTACTCCCAGTCGATTGAAAACCCAAATTGTGCGATAGCTATAGAGGTATATTTTTGTAATGTTTGAGAATTTTTTTTAGGTAACGAGTAATTTCATCACTGCGACCCATCAAATTAACATAATATAATATATTAAAGCAGCCGAACTGACCATATAGGTATACTTAAATACGTAATATAATACTTAATATACACACGTTGTGCTGTTCGTTCTTTGAAACATTTACGTTTTTCATATTAAAGTAAATTTCGTTTGCAGTATAAATATTTTCTATGTAATATATCTATGTAATATTATGGATATACGAATTACATTTAAAACGGAAATTATAACCATTATTTACATCGTGACTTTGCAATCGAATTTTCATCGTTCATATTGGGTATTGCGGTCAGGAGAAAAAGGGAGTAACAGGGTTGTTATCGAGGAATCTTACGAAAAAATCAATAAATAAATAAGAAAAATTAAATATCCAAAAGTGTACTTCAACGGTGTGTAATGCACTTTATCACTTTTCCATTTCATTATAAAATATCAACCTCCAGTAATTAAACATTTGAGTGATAACTCTTTTTGAAAAAAATGTTCGCTTGTAATATTATTGTACACAAAAAAGATAAAAAAAAAAGCAGCTATGTAAAATTAAAAAAAACCAATGTTTTGCATATTTTTATTGCTTGGTCTAAAAAAACATAAATAGTTTTTACAAGAATGTGTTATGTAATCAATATAATCATATTATATATGTAGGTACCTGATATTGTATTTAACATTTGACATATCAATTTTAGGAGTTTTAATACAATTTACTACCTACTAAATAAAAAAAATTGTGTCTTATTCAAAAGAGATATCAGACTGTTTATTTTATAGAAGGTAAATAATTATTAATTTTACATGTTTATTTGATCATATAATATTGTGATAATTATATTTAATAATATAACGACTTCAACTGAAAAACCAAATCTTAAGGTTGTCAACGTTATTTACTAGCTATTTATGTAAGTTATAGTAGGTACCAAATTGTACGAGTATAGTTAATATTGGAAATTGATCATTTTTAATACAACATTATAGCCTGTGCTTTGCGTTATTAATAATGCGATTAGGAAATGTGCAAATAAGATTTTTTATTTACACAAATATCATTACTAACAATATGTTTTGTGGAACTCTGTTTAGAAAAACTATTATTATTTAATTGATTTGATTTAGTTTTTAATTTATTGATATTTTAATATGATCAAATAGTCGTGAGTAGATTATAGTACGCTTTTACTTCACACTTATAGATATCGGTGATTATATCTTAAATGTATCCAAAATTGTGTGGTTACATAATGTTAACAGTAAAATTTGATCATTAATTAATAAAAGTAAGTAGATAGTTAGGTTATATCATATAATAATATATTGACGTAATAAAATATAAACATGGCTTATAGACTCTTAAACTTCGTGAGTAGGACTCACTGGCCAGGGTGGTGTGGGAATCACCACCTTGGCTGATGCAAATCGGGGGCGAAATTTTGTTGATATTTAGTAAGATTAAATTCAAATTAACGAACCTACACGTAATAAATGAAATATGAAAGTTAATGTTTTTGCACCAAATATAGAAGTCAAAACCTTGAAATAAAGCAACACCATAAGAATTATAACTTTGTTTGTTAATGTAGCACCAAATTGTATACTTCATCAAAATGTCCGAGATATTGCTTAATGATTATAGATCCATAAATATAAAATTTCATGTTAGGGGGGAGGGTATAAATATCCTAGGCAAAGGTGGGCAAGTTAGTGAAAATAATTAACTCAAGTTAAGTTAAGATAAGAAAACACAAGATCGATAAGTTAAAAGTTAACAGTTAACAAATTATAAATTTAACTCGATAAGTTAAAAGTTAATATAGAAATAAATATTAACTTAACTCAGTTAAAAAAGTTAATCTATTTTTTTTTTTATTAGTATGTAAATCACATAAAGAGTGAATGTGTCTTTCTAGTTTCTAATTTATAAATTTAAAAAAACAATTTTATTGAACTTTTATCATAATGTACACTGTATACCCTTTTACTTTTACTTTACTATTAATTACTAATTTAAACTATACTTATCTCAAATTAATAATTTAACAAATATATATTTTTATATTGTATAGCAATTGAATGTCATAATAAGTGAAGATGAGTACACGAACTTCATATATATTATAAGTTACATAACATTAAAACATAACAACTGTCAATTTATAATTTTAAATTATTAATTTTATTAAAAACATTTATAATTGCAACTCGCGTAATATATAATTTACAACTTAATAAAATATATTAATATAAGTTAAGTTATCAAGAAAAAAAACAGAAATGTTTGTGTTTTTGTATTACATTATTTTTATTTTATACTAATATAGTAATATTTACGTATAAACGAAAAATTTCAGAATGTTTTTAGCTTGATAGATTTTTTTAAAATCAAGCGAGAAAAGCTAAGTTATTTCAACTGTAAATTAAACTAGTCAAGTTCATAAAATGATTAGAAAATAAACTAACTAGTTAATGCCCACCTTTGATTCTAGGATATATCTAACCCCCAGAGGATGTCAAAATATCCTAGTATATTTACCCCAGGTAACTTAAACCTAGGATATATTTACCAGGGGAGGTAAAAATGATCGAGGGAGATAGAATCCTATGTCACCGGTCATAGCATAAGGCGTGTTATAATTATAATTATAATTTTTCATAAGCACGAATTAATAATTAATATTAATAATTTTATATTAAAATTGAATTGTAAATAATATTATATAAATTACGGCGAAAACACATTTATTGTTCAATATATATTTTGCTTTATTCTTATATCTTTGAATAATACAAGTATTTATTTAATAAATAATTATTATAGTTGTAATATATTTGAAAATTATTAAGGTAATTTTGTATTGCCATTCATTTTTAGTTTTTAGGTCATCATACCTTTTTCCTGTTATATTTTGTTGCTAATTTTTTAGGGTAAAAAAATATCTTATAATTAACTAATTATAAATAAATTATTATTTTAATATAAAATTTTAAGTATAACATTCTTATTTAAACTTTTAAATATTTACAGATTTTTGGCCACCGGGGAATCTTATAGGTATTTAGCCTTCAGTTTTCGTCTGGGGTTTAGCACAACCAGAGAAATCGTTGAAGAAGTCTGTGAGGTTATCTGGAAAACATTAAGACCCATCTACATGCCGAAACCCACCAAAGAAGATTGGCAAAATATTAGCAGGGAATATAAAGAAATATGGAATTTTCCCAATTGTATAGGATCTCTTGACGGTAAACATATTAATATTCAATGTCCTATAAATGGTGGATCGGCGTATTTTAATTATAAAGGAGTAAATTCGATCGTCTTACTTGCTTTGGTAGATCACTATAGATTTATAACTATGGTCGGAATTCTGATGGAAATGTATTTGCTAAATCTGCGTTAGGGGAAGCGTTAGAAAATGATACATTAGATGTTCCACCTGATACACCAATTGAAGAAAATGGAGACCCAATGCCATACGTAATTGTTGCAGATGAGGCATTTTCCTTGAAGCCATATCTTATGAGACCATATAGTAGGGCAACTTTGGGTGGTAATGAAGGAAACAAAATTTTTAACTACCGACTCTCTCGTGCAAGACGTATAGTGGAAAACGCATAATATATAATAATATATTACATAACATAATATAATAAACATGTATACATTTATTTTTAATATGGTGTATTCTAACTTCATAGGTTTATAGATTTAACATGTATAATATATCGATTTGTATCAATATTTGTATCAATATTCAATATACAAGTATTATTTCATATTATTAATAATATTATTAATTCGATCTTTAAAAAAGAGTTATTTAAATATTTATATATTAAAATATTAATATCTTACCTGACATTTGTAGATTTTTACCAATCTCTTCCCATGCCTCTCTACGAATGTTCAGATCTTTATAATCGGCGGAAAAAACATCGTATAAAGACTTGTGTTCGCGGACATTTTCAATTAACGACTCTTCAAATGAAGACATTATAAAAAATGTATTATATTTAAGAAACTAACTGAAAATAAATGATTAACCAATTGCATGTCTGTCATCAACCAATTTCTGGAGTAAAATGTCGTATTTTACTATCACACGTCACACGTTTTTCAAAATTGTTTGAAACGCGTGGCGTGTAAAGACATGTTAACACGTGGCGTGTGAATAGTGTGTCCCTAGCTTAAGACGTACGGTCGGCGGAAAAGACCGGTCGGACATCTTTCATCGGACCGTCAAACTGATACCACATTGTCCGACGTAAAACTCATCACCCGAGCGACACCAGTGTATTATTTGTTTGTAATTATTGTAATAATATATCATAACTTCGTGACATACATTAAGTGATTGTGTTGTGCGTTAACCGCCTTAACTCAATCCTAAAATACGACCGGACCACAATCAACCAGTATTCAATAAACGGGTCCGCACCTGTTTCTAAAAAATAATGATACCAATAGTGCATCGTATAAGATTATAGTATATCAGTGTATTATAAATAACAGTCACTTTGAACTATATAAAAAATATTTTTTTAAAATCACAAAAATGAACTCATGATAGATAAATAAATATTATAGAAAGTTAGTTTCTTGTCATTATTCAGCTACTATAGGTACTACCTACACTATACTATGTAAGGAGTTATGATAAGTACTCTTGATTTGTCCACAAATTACCTGTTAGCCGAATGAACCTTATTGATTGATAATATTATTTAGTGATATCGATATAACATTGTGGATTAATTTGAACTAGTTGTAACTTGTAATGTAATTAAATGTTGTAATTAAAGTTATAGATAGGTACTTTGGTATTTAAAATAATTATGGTCATAACAATAAAAAAAAAAAATAGACACATACAAAACGATGATACCTATTATCAGTGGCGTACGCAGGATTTTTCAATGTGAGGGGAGGGCTTAAAAATTAGTAAAAATGTTATTATAATCAGTTACCACGTTAAGTACGTACAATTCCTATATAAAGATAGGTTTAGTACTACTCACGCCAAAGGGATTTCCATTTTAATTGGAGAGTACGAGTAGATAACAAAAACTATATAAATATAAAATATTACAATATATCAATATGTATCATTGTGTGTGGTCACCTTATGCAGTTGGTAGGTACAATAAGAACTATTGAATCAATACAAGACCATTTTTTTTTTTTAAGAATGTTTACTTTGTATATGCCCTTCCAGAATTTTAAGTTTTGAACTATGGTCAAAATGCTCCAACAAGTAGATTAATGCAGCTAGTAACAAATTTTAAAATTGAATTGTATTATAACATATAATGATTATTTTGGTCAATACATATCTTAATTATTAAATTAGTTAATAATCTTACTAAAACAATATTAATTTACAAATTATTGCCAAACACAACAATATCACTTTATAAACCTATATAGTATATAATGTGCTTTTATTATAATAATGATATGTTTATATTTCATAATTAGAATTTAGACATAATATGCAATAAATATATACATTTCAGCGTTACAAGATATTGGGATTTTTCCTGAGCTTAAATTTATTTGACCTTCTTGAAATAAAAAGACAAAACAATAATACCAAACTTATTGCCTATTAACATGTACAATTTATTTAGTTTTACTTAAATAATGACAAAAATAATTATATGAATTGTATAGTACTTAATACATACCTACATTATCCTATATCAATATAGTTTTAATTATTTTTCTCCTAAAAATTATTTTGCCTACATGAAACGTGTAGAAAAAGCGTTTGTTTTATCAAAAACAGTGCAATATTATGTTAATACATTTTTTGATATATCTTTTCTTTTTTTTTTTTTATTATTAAAAGATTACAATTTTGACCACTCTACCTAATTATTTGACATAATTTTATCGGTCGAAAAAACTATTATCGAATAGTTAGTTAACACGTAAAGGAAAAATAATAATTGCAGGCACGCGTACGGAATTAATTTCGTAGGTGGATTTCCGTGTTTTGCACTGCTACCATGGCCCGTGGCTGTCCTGTAAAAACAACACGATATACTGTACAATAATTGCATTATTTAGTGGCAAATAAAGAAAAAAATCGTACCGACTATAACGTAATAATTACATTATGCAACCAGGTAACCTACACAACAGAGTAAGTCTCCGTACGAGTATGTGTGCCAGAGATAATGGACTGCATAACACGTAATATTATTATATTACATGAAATACATTTTGACCATTTCGGTCACTCGTTACGCAGAGATAATGATGGAGTGTCACCCACACACACATTTTATTCTGCGAGGAAAGATATCGATTTATGCACTGCATGTTTATATTTAATTATTATACAGAGTGATTCGCTTAAAGATTAACTAGGCTCATTTTATCTAAAAGTTCTTTGATATATAATACGTCGTATACAATTTATATTTGTACATGTTTCAAGTCATGTTTTTTAAAAAAAATGTGTTTTACCAATTTTAGTTTTATTAAATTTTAAGATTTTATTTTTTATATCATTGCGCATACAGCATAAAAATAATTCCTAACCATGGTAAAAATATTTTCAGGAAAATAATATGGATGTCAAAATATTTTAAAAAGTTACGTAAATAAGTAGGAAATATTTTAGTTATAACTTATATTCTTTGGACAAAAAGTTCATATTTTTTAAAATATTTTATAAAAAACATATATAATTTAAAAAACATTTTTACGAAAACTATATAAAAATATTAAGTCAACATTTTTATGCGATCATATTGTAGTACAATATTTCTTTATTATGGGAAAAAAATATTTTTACAATATTATAATTAGTCAAATATCGATTTTTCATTTCATATTCTAAAGTGAAATATTTTTTTGAGAATTGCAGTTACTATTATAATTAGTTACATAAAAATTTAATTTAATTTCACCATATTCCTAATTAGTTATCCATTTATAATGTCTTATTAATATAAGTAATTAGATTTTTGATGAACTGAGTGGTGTGGACAGGTTAGGTGCAGAAGTTAGGTCCCGAAAAACGGTGATCTACGCTATTCCTCTGATTTAAAAATATTTCCAAATCGTTAATGCTCTTCGAGAAAGCGAGTGCACCTATACTTTTAAAAGAATGTCCTTGTATTATATTATACGGGCGTTGTCGGTTGTTCCGTACAAACATTGAAAATGTTCACATATTAGTGAGTGGAATTGAAATACATTTTGAGTATTACGACTGTCTGATTTCGGAGGGCACCTATGGTTTATCTGTCACATTTAATTTCAAACATAATATTGCAAAACTGAACACACCGCCGCGCCGCTATGATAATAATTAATAATTATTAACCAAAATCACTCAAACAAAAATTAATTGAAACTTGAGTTTGAATATTATATTGAATCGTAGGTTTTTGAAGACGTAGAGGAATCCACGTCGCATTAAAATAATAAAATGACAATCGCCGATAAAGTAATTGGAGCATATGCATACGGCATACCACAAGTGTCATTATAAATCAAGTATTTGCAAAACGAAAACTATGTTCTTCAATTCCACGTGAATGTTTCGCAGTGATATTAGCAATTGTTCAACAATATTCATAGGTATATTATATATAAACTAAATTAAGTTTTTAAATTGTTTCGTAACTGCAGTGTTGTATTAGGACAATATTTTATTAGAAGTATTAATGAAAATCGCACATTATTTTTGCGGTTGTTTTTTTCTATTGCGTTTTAACGTACATTTTTTCTTTTACGATGTGTGGTTATTGACCATGACTGATAATTTTAGGACGAAGTTTTATTAAAAGCATTCCGATTCTGCACATTCAAAACGAGTGCGACGCCTGCAGCAGAGGTCCTCATCGTATTATTATTATTTTATATAATTATATCCGGAATCCAATCGATATATGAAGAACGTCTGAATAAAATAATCTTCGCGTTTGGATACGTTGATATTATATTATGTGGGGTCCATGATAATATTGTGTGAAATCGCTTATTATAACAGAACAAAATAACTATAATATACCTATTATTATCTGCAGTGGCGTGTATCATAAAAAAAATGGTGTTGCTCAAATAATTTTAGGTGACCTACCCCTCATAATATTGTTATACCGACCTATAAAATGTCATGTATTTTCTTCTATCAATACCCACCCACCCATATTTAAGGTGTTGTCTGTGTAACAATTGAACTCTATATGTTATACGCCACTGAATTTATTATTATCACGCTATGGCTATACAAAAAAACCCGAGTTAAGATTGAGGCCAGAGTGAAAAAATGATTCCCCCCCTCCCGTGCGATCTATGAGGTAGTAGATATATATGAGATTTTTTCGGCGTGTAAATATTATTTAATATCGATATATTTTCGTATTTAAATCTGGAGTAATTGGGACCACACCTAATTCAGAAACACGAAAGTTCGGATACTGGACATTTTTTTGATACTATATTATATTATGTGCATAAATATTACATATATATTGATGTAATAATACTTAAATATTGAATACGAATCACAAAAACATTTTTTTTTTGACACCTGATGTTCCTATTAGAAACACAAGTATCAGCTCATATTTATAGAATCTCGAACGGTTTGGCATTTATCACGATATGTTGAGTTATAAAAATAGTACTTTAATACCTACCTAATGGATATTATAGGTATCATACATATTATTACATACTGTAGTAATATGAAAATAGGATATAATATAATATACGTTATACGATTTACTATTTATATATTTTGCGTACACACTCTAAATTACTACCATATGTACACAGTACACACACATAAGTACATATATTTATACAAAGATTTAACTATATATAATACATTAACTCACCCTAATTCGACTGCAGACTGGTTAGGTATTCGATGGACGAAGGAAGAAGAAATAGGTTTAATATTGATTTACTTATAATTTAATATTTATTAAGAATACGATTAATATATCAGAGATATTTGAAAGAATTAATTTATTATTTAAAGACACAAAAATATTATACTGAACATAGTATATTATGTAGCTTATCATGATAAGCAAGTGGATGATTGGAGGAAAGTTGTGCAGATCGGGCCGATAGTCGATGGGTATCGTCCGAGCCAATGGAACTGTTTATTTAGATAAGGACAATATAACAATATATGACCGCAGATGTCTATATTATAATATAAATATCTGTGTGACTGTACATACAAAATTATGTTATATTATATTCACTGTCGGAAATCGGGAAGAGGGGGAGCTTGATGGGGCTTAACTCCCCCAAAATTCTGTCAAGCCCCCTCCTTTTTTAGTTTTGTAGGATCGAAGCCCTCCGCTCACATTGATGTTAATAATGTTAACCCCCCTCCTGACATTTTAATGGATTTCCGCTTATGTATATATCAAGGATCATGATGATGACATTCTTTTAAGCTATCAGTTATAAAGAGTGGCTATCATTTCAATATATAAAAAAATCTAAAATATGATCTAAAAATGCAAATACTTCAAAATATGCAAATTAAAATTTTATATACAGAACCGTTGATCATGAAACACATTTTCGTATAATCTAGCTATATTTTTGACTAGACAACAAAAAAGTGGCCCTAATTATTTTATACAGTTTAAATAAAATACAAGTAATAAGGTCTTACACTTCTATATAATTATAAATTATATTTGTTTAACACTGTATATGGTATACCCCATAGCTCTCTTGTCCCGAAAATAGGGGTTAAATGGTATCAGTGACCGGGGCACCAAAATGGTAAATACGATCCTCCAATAGGTATTAAACCATTTTAAAATGCAATTTAGATTGTTTTTGTGAACTTACGAGACAAATGAATAAGTTAATAAATAAATTAATAGTAATTAACAATAATTCATCATGTAATTCTTCACTAGTCCCCTTATTTAATTGTGAATTTTTATTTTATTACTATTCCCAATATATTATTGGGTACATTTATTATTTACTGATGCATAAAACCTATTTTATTCTTGTGTCTATTATGTTTCTATAGATAAACAGCATCAACTAGAGGATAAAACCTGACCGGAAGGAAAAAAATTCTAGTATATTGTTTCAAAATAACTCATCACTCTCATCAGATTAATATTTCCTACGGTTATTTATAAATTTATTATCTTAAAAAAGTCGTTCAATTTTTGATACAATAAATTTTAATGTTTTACGATGTTACCTATGACTCCAAACACAGATATGACTATATGAGGTAGGGACTAGAAAAGCTTAACCAACAAAATTAAATTATTTCAGGAAATTTTTTTTTGTCTACTGTATAGTGCTGAAATTTTTTATTTAAATGCCAGTGCCAAAACAAACTATATACTATAGTTTGCTACCACATTATAAAATAAAACAAAATTTGAATTTTTGTAGGTTAAGCCGTTTTTGTATAGTGCGACTCATATTAAGAGTAATAAATTATTGTCAAGCGAGTCACATACACGATGTCGAAAGACCGGTAGCGAAGTTGCGTATTTTTTTTTTGGGCTGGTCGAATATGTAGGTCAATACGAATTATCGCTAAAATATAATATTTCCAATAGGTTACAATAAAACTTTAGTAATACGTTAGTATAACATAAGTTATAGTTATATTATGATCTTTTATAGAGTTCTAATCGAACAAAACTTTTTAAAAAATGCAATAGGATCAAAAAAAAATATTTATTAGTTTTGGTTTTATTCAAAAATCAAATAACTAATTACCCAATGAAATAATAAACAGCAAACATAATATAACATTTAATTAGAAACTATATACCTAATACTAATTTTGTCTACCTTACAGGTTATAGCCCACACAGCATAAAAAAAAATGTCCCAACTATGCTAGAAATATTTTCAGGAAAATATTATAGTTGTTAAAATATTTTAAAATGTTACGTAAATAATTAGGGAATATTTTAGTTATATTTTTTGGTCAAGAAGTTCATATTTTTAAAAATATTTTATAAAAAAAACATTTTATGGAAACTTTACAAAATTATTAAGTCAACATTTTTATACAATCATATAGTACAATATTTTGTTATCATAAGAAAAATATTATTAATCAAATATTCATCGTTCAACCACTTTACAACATTCACAAAATATTATCATTTCAGCCCAAATGCAGTGTGGGAGCTGGATTTGTTACTTGATAGAATAATAATGTGTGTATTGTGTCATAGTCAATGCTCATCGATTTATACTTACTATTTGTATGGTTAGGCAAGAAAGTATGGAAAATATTTGAATAAAACTGTATCAAAATTTACACGTTGACTGTAATGCGACCGTTGTCGCCCGCGTGCGCATAGTATCGAAATGTAAACTTATTTTACTATTACGTTTTACGGCCGCAGGCTGTCATAAACACAGATAATATAGGTATTTGTGAATGGAATATTTTCCATGGCGTTAGACTAATAACGAATATTTTTTGATGATGTCGTAGAACAGAAAAATTTCACACTGTATGATATACTATTAATTACCTTAAATGGATTAAAAATGTACTTAAAAATGTATCAAATATCGAAATATAATTATTAGTATATAATAATATGGAATATTGAAATTTAATAATATTATATTATTATATTAAATTTCAAAAAAGTTAATTTATCGAAATGCATGACATCAAAAAAATAATATAAAGCGCCCCTGTAGGAATAACAGCCATGTGACTGTATTGTATTTGAGCTTTTTTATTGAGTTAAATTTTTTAACCGAACAGAATGGGTCGAGTTCCGTATGATTCAGTGTGAAAATCGAACCACTCGTAACATAAATACTACGATGTGATCATGTAGTTCCAGATCCCACCGGAATACATTTTTCTATACGCTTCGTCAGTCGCTACGAATATTATTTCGCCGTTCTACGATTTAGTCATAATTTATGCGTGATTTTCGTGGAACTCGATACCATACGGTGCCATCGGTCGGCGATATATAACTACTATTATCGTATGGTAGTATTAAGGAATAAATTATATGCGTAGTCGGGTTCGTTGTTATTATAGTTACATCAGTCGTGGATCCTGGGACTTTAGGAAGTCCAAACACATTCTAGTTAGGTGTAGTGTATAGTAACTGCTGCAGTCTCATATTATACGGAGTTCCACTCGTCGTCTTCTCTTCAAATTTGTGACAAAACTAATATTTTTCTAGTCAAAATATTTGCATAGGTAATTATTGTATCCAACTAGATAGGTTTAATATTTATTGTACTTAAAGTTTTATGATACTTATTTGTATAGGTATTTATTATATTGATGTATGTATTACCTATAATACATTTAAATAAATGTACAACCATTCCAAAACTAACATAGGTAGGTACTGCAATTATGTGGGGAAAATATATATAATTTTTTAAAACGTTTCAAATATGAATTCCGAATACAAAATAAAAGTATTCTATACAAGACTCATGAAAAGTGGGTGTAAGCACCAGTAGTGGAAATAAAGGTGAAAGGTAGTGGTGCTAGTGGTAGTGGGGGAGGGGGGGGGAGCTGATGATTGAGCTCCCTCTTGGGCCAAGTTCTAAAGAAAAATAAATATGTATCGATTTAATGTTGTAGTTTTTAAATTGAGTTTTTTTTTTTAATTAACTTTATAATTTTAGAGTTATATGGTAGTAGCTAGGTATACTAAATATTAATTATAAATAAATATTTATAGATATAGGTACACTATACCTAATGTTTAATTGACAATATTATGAATATTGTGGAATTAAGCAATGTGTGGGTTCTATCTCTTTTCACACAATTTTTTACTGAACATTTTTATAGCGTCATAATTTTAACAACGTCCCTCCCAGTTGAATCACTTTTTAACCCCCACCGGAAAAACAGGGCCAGTGGCCATATTATATTATTCAATAGACATTCAAATACTTTTTACCTAAGAATAACTGTTTAGAAACTACCTATTTACACAATGACTTATTAAGATGGATGCGTTACTTCATATAGTTGTTAGTATATTGTATGTTAAAAGACTTTCATAATTTTAATTTCACTATTTGACAAGCCATTATAAAAATTATTAGGTTTTTACAATTAAAAACAATTTATGATTTTGTAAAAAATGAAAATTAAGTAGTTAGGTACTTATTAAGTAGTTAGATACCATGTTTATCATTATGATATTTCAAACTAAAATATTTACAATATAATTAGACATAGGGTTTATGATTTTTTTAATTTTGAAAAAACCAATATCAATTGTTTGGGTTTTATAAAAAATGTAGGTATCTATTTTTATTTTCAAATAAAAGCATTATTATTATTATGAGTTGAGACAAAAAAACATAGCAAATTATAAACAAAATTCAATAAATTTAAAAATCTGGCCCTGTGTATATAAA
Source organism: Acyrthosiphon pisum (assembly GCF_005508785.2). NCBI lineage: Eukaryota > Metazoa > Arthropoda > Insecta > Hemiptera > Aphididae > Acyrthosiphon > Acyrthosiphon pisum. The sequence goes on from NC_042493.1 coordinate 57,453,026, forward strand.
GTAAACTTAACAATGACGTATAAACGGGTTTCTTTCTACAGGCTACGATAAAAAAAGGCACATGAAATATTCATAATCGTGATGAGTGCCTACCCTAATATATAAATGGTTTATGGGACCTCATAAGGACCTATATAGTAAAAATCGTTTACAAAGCACTTACAAATTTCAATGCAGACCGCAACTTTTCATATTATCTGAAATTGAAAAACGTAGCTATGTAGTTTACTGTAATCAGAATTCATTCATTTAAATATAATATAATATTATTTCGATTCAGTAATACTTTTACGGTATTGTTTCAATCACGATGACAATCCAACCTATACAAATATAATATAGTCATAAGGATAGCATACAGTGTGTTTAAGGAGGTATCTGCGTATAGCCAATGAATTAATAACAGATAATTTTTTTATAAATAATATTTAACTGTGGGTAACGTACATGAATTTATGCTGTACTTAAGGAACTGCCCCGAACGTTCTTAATTATAGTTGATATAATAGAAGCACTATAATATTATATAATCGTAAAAATATGTTATACACGGAGATTCACAAGACATTGGACATAATATATTCACGTCTTTTTCCCCTTAAATAATGCAGTTATTGAAATTCCACAGGTGAGTAAAATACCTAAGACCTATCTATATTTTCAGATACGCCCATAGATTATCTTGTAATATTTTAAAGAACATTCTATGGCGATATAACTTTCATTTTTTTGTTGAACATATAATATAAATTGTGTAATTGTATGTACCATTTTCAATTTTCGCACATCTAAATCAAAATTCAAATGAGTAGTTTCTAAGTTATTAAACTTTATACACGTACCAAGGATAGTAATCCTTTACTATTATGGTTTTACATAAAAAATGAAATAGATATAATAATATTTAGTCTATTACTTGTTATGCTAATATACTATTCAGTATTCATATTGTTATAATAATTGATAAATTACCGTAACACACTATGATGAAAGTTAAATAATATTCTTCTTGGTAGGAACGTTAAGTTTAATAACTTAGAAACAAATCATTCGAATTTTTATTTATATACATCAATTTTTTTTAAAAATTAACTTTTTTTTTAAAATGGCATACAAATAAAAGTTTTTGAAAGTATGGTTTTCAAGTCTTTAATAGGTTACATGAAAAATGTATTAATTTAATGGTTCAATACAATTAAATGAACCAATCTTGGGCCACTAAATCATATTTAAGGGACCTTTAGCTCACTATATTGATTCGTTACATTTTTATGGATTTTTCACGAAGTCCAGCATAAGTATTCTCTTAAAAGAAGTTTGAAATTCTAAAAAGCAGAATTTGAATAAATTCATAACGAAAGAAAAAATAATGAAGTGAGCAACGAGTCTAGGGAATCACTCTGTATATTATGCTTACTCACATAATATTAATATTGTACATAAAAAGTACGTTTAAATTATTCATCGATAAGAATGAAATAGGTACCTACTCTGACAATCTTTTAATAATATTTAAAAGGTCACCATCGTATTAAAAATGTAATCGAAACTAACTCTTTTTAAATACTAAAAAAAATGAGTCGTATATGATGATCACAATAAATTATTAATTGTTTAAACCAAACCAATATTCAATAATTAAACAGCATATATAGGTACAACAGATTTACATATTAATTTCTAAAAAGAAAAAAATTATACATATTTGGAATCACTTTTTCAATATTTCGAAATTACATTTATTATGTACTTTAAAATATGATATTTGAATAATTCTCTATTAAATATTTATTCTTTGAATTACGTATTTGTTTTATATCACGAATTTTATGTTAATATTTGTTTAAACAATAACATTATATCAATAAGGTTTACAGTAACGATTTATCATCAAACTCGATTAAGCCAATTGAATTAATATTTTTTTTTTTTAAAACGCATCTCCATTCTTCGTGTTCTAGAATTTATGTCGACGACACGTTGAAATTCTTCCCACGGGTCAAGTAGTAATTAAATATGTTCTTTATTATATTAGTTTATTTTATTTCTCTACACCTTGGTATTTATTTACATAATTTTGATCAACACCAATTGTGACTATATACAATGCAGTTGAATTCGATCAATCAACATTTTCCGTTTCGAACGTGCTTTAGCACATCAATCCCATAAATAAATACAATTTATTATACGAGGATTTAGATCTCTCATAATTTCAAATACTTCAAGGTTTAATGAGATTACTCATTATCGTAATATTTTATAATAATTTGAGCACTTTTATAATAATAACAATAATCATTTTCCTACATAAAATCAATACAAAACTAAAATGTTTAAAATACATTGAGTAAATACTATTGTTAGATATATATTAGAAAATAATTTAGGTATGAACAAATAATTCAAACAGAAATTCACAAAAAGCAATATAAATAAATTAATTAAAAACATAAACATAATATAGTATATAACAATTAATTAATTAATTTCTAAGCAATTGACAATTAACAAATAATTAAAAATTTAATGAAGTATAAAATTATACTAATTAGTAATTATAAACATTTTAAGATGTTTAATTTTATCATACTCAATATATTATAATAAATTATCATAGTTATTCTTGTTTATGTATTCTTTACTTACTCTAGTCTATAATATATATCGTAAGTGAAATAAATTTTTTAAGTACCTAAATATTATTATATATGTAATTATGTATATTTATATCCATTTTCAATGTAATCTTGATTACACGTGTGACCGGAGCGATAAGCATTTTTTGATGAGACAAGAGATAAAAAAATGTGCAGCCGTGTAGATTATGTGACATGCTGTTGTAATATCGTGTACCTGGTATGCGGTAAAGGCGAGTAAGCACTCAAATAGTCTTTAATTCTTCACTATTGCTGTTTCAGGTCGGATGAGATGTATACTATTTGACAATTTGACATAAATAGCTATAGATAATACGATTTTCGAAGTATGCTCGTCTTACGCCGCGCCGCCATAATATACCTCAAAACATTTCATTTTGGATACATAATATTACGTGTATAAAACGAGCGAGAATAACACATCCAAATACATTATTTGTATGTAGTATAATAATATCAGTCATTTATTGTTTATATTTTATTCACTTCATTTTTGCACGTTTGAAGCATATCGAAGTCAATAAATATGTCTTAAACGATCTCGAGATACCATAATATAATATATTATAATATTATACGTAATATTACGTATGATACGTCAACAAAACATATGAGATTTTCGTGAAATCATCTGGACTTCATCATCCGTCTATAGCAGGTTAGGTTAGGGATGGGCAATTCTGGCTACCAGAGGGCCAATTTTTTGAATTTAAAAAAAAAAGGCTATGTTAACTATGCCCTTTAAAAATAATATAATATTAAGACATTTAATAGTTCAATATTAGACAAGAATTCACATCTACGTTTTACGATAAACATTAAATCGATTATAATAAAATTATAAATATAATAAAATAAATTCAGAAAAATCCTAACTTTTTATATTTTTATTAAAGCTTCCTATTTCACGTGTATACGTTTTCACGTGTTCACGTGAACCAAAGGTTCAATTTGCTATGGTTGCTTACAATTTCACGTGTATTTATAATTTTATTCATACAAGAATTATTATGTTCACGTGACTCCATGAATTGGATAATCACGTGAATCCACGAATTTCTATAATCACGTTCATCTATGAGACATGTAGTATAAGTAGTATATGTAAACTACTAGGCTCAACATTAAGTATAACTGTTTGTTACGCTCAGTAAATAATATTAATAATTAATGTTTTATGCTTTTATATAATGACGTTAATAATTTAATGTTTATTGAACTACATTAAACAAATTTAAGTAGATAATTTGAAATGTAGCAAGGGCCAGTTAGAAATGGTACTAGGCCCACCAGTTGCTGGTCTATAGGCATCTATAGTGATTATACGTCAAGACTCGTTGGATAGTTATGTGAACGTTCTAAGAACTGTTATGTAGGTATGTTGTTCAGTAATCATTATTTTTTAGTCAAAGTGGCTCCATATCTGAATTTGGTTTGAATAGATCACAGAGTACTTTTGTTAATTTCGCATATTTTGTGAATGCATTCAACATGTTTCAGATTTTTTCTTATTCCACAATCCAAAGCGCATATTATATTGTGTCTAGTGGTCCTCACAGTTGAGGATTATATTGCAGTGGTGATTGTAATGGACGACGACAACAATGGAATATAGGTACTATGAAAATATTTTGATACATTTTTCTTCATCATTTAACGTATCTGAAATTATAATATAACATATTTTGTGATGTTAGGATATAAGCGAAACTGGTCTTATTCAAAAACTATTACACTTAGAAATATCACATATGATCGCTAACTGAAAAATAATTAATAAATATCATATAACAGCGTTGGAAGTTACTTTATTTTTATATTTTTGAAGGGGGTGATAGGTAAGTGGGGGGTGGGCAAGGGGTTGGCTTGAGACTTGGGAGACTTTTGACATTAGCGAGCGTACAATTTTTTTTATAAAAGTATACAGGAATTCATCTACAAAAATCTAAAACTGCCATAGATAGTCTGCAACTACTGTTGTGTTCCTCATAAATCTGATGTAACTTCGCAGAACAAAATATAAATTAGTAGGTAAACTACGCGACGATAATATTACGTCATCATATAAACATTATATACATACCATTCGATCAGCTATAATAGTAAAACAATTAGGATATTGCTATATTTAATACATAAATTATATATTGTGACCAAGTTTTAGGTAGGTAGGTATATGGTACCTATATTATTCTGCAGTCGGGACGGGGACGATGACGACGATTCGAACATAATTATATAATATTATATTATCGCCAAAAATAAACTGTTTGTACAATTTACATAATTTATAATTATAATATAATCGTTACACCTAAGTACAGTGATTCCATTGTCACAGTAGTCCCGCGAACACACGACTACGTACGTAGTTACATAATTATTAAATTATAAGTTTAAATTATAATTATAATTTTGTGTTTTCGTTGCGTAATGTATACCTTACAATGCAACGCGATGGTACTTTGATCACCAGGAAATTAATTACCTGCCCCCTCCACCATTACTCATGAGGCAAACACCATCAATTTGTCAAGAAATAGCGACATAGGGCGTCTAACAACAATTTGGTGTTTAGATTTATAAATAAGTTTGCTTGGCGCCGGTCGGAGCATAATATTTTTACACTGAAATTTGTTGTCATATGGTAGTAACTGTTCCATTGTGGTCAACGTTAACTGGTTAGTTAAATCAACTCTGGTCTCTAAGGAAAATTGAAAATCTGTATTAGAAATCTTTTTTGTAGTAAGTACCTAGACTTATTATTGTCAGAAATAATTATTATGTTTAGACAGCCTATTTTTGAATTTTATTCTAAGAATTTTGCTAACAAATATAGTTTTTTTAAAATGTTAGGTTTGATATAGGTCAATACATTCTAATAATAAAGTTAACAACGCAAAATTGGTTCTTTTGAACGTAATTTTGAAATATGTCGCTCGTGGGTCAGAGAGACAGGAAACCAATAGTGCTGATTGTATAATTCCTTCTTATTGCACACTATAATAGTGATCATAGCTGTAATATGTTTAGACAATCACAGCTGGCCATAAGATTTAGGCAAGTATAATGAGTTCACATGCACTTGACCCCAAACATTGTGGCCGCTCAAAATTCACACGTCCTTATGACAAACATTTTAATACAGATTTAAAAAATATTAAAACTGTTTTCTTTAATATATTATATTAACGTATATTTCTATTAATAAATTGTATGCTTATATTGATGTTTAAACCAAAGTTCAATAAACCAAAAGACAATAACGATTATTTCATTGTATGTTTTTTTTTTACGTCCTTCTAGGGTTTGCCAAAAATATAAATGGTTATCAAAAAAAAAAATATGTATGTTGTCATACTGAATATTATTTTATGTTATAATAACAACGGTCATCGGTCAATGGACGAACTCATGCAGCAGAGCTCAACGAAAAACGACGACGTAGCAACTAACGAAAATACATCGCGTTTGGATAAAAAAAAAAATCGACCACTACTCTTCCTCATAATACTATATATATTTACCTACCTAATAATATTGTAAACACGATTTTGTGGATTCATTCGTTTTGCATTGAACCGATTTGACGACATCAGAATTTTTACCGGATAGTCACAAACATTAAAATGTTGAGTGGACGAATAACAAGTGTTATCGATTTCTCGTTTTTTATATTTACCTACAACGTGTGTTAGGTATATTCGTGGATATAGAACCCGACGCGATTGCGGATTGGCAATTAATTTTTAAACTATATTAAGAAGCACATGCATGTATCAACATAATATGTAGACTAGTCGTATTATAAGGTTACCATTTTTAAGTCAACGTATAAAAATATTTACTATCACACCAATGTATCTACTTATATTGATCTTGAATAATTTAATTTTGAAAAATTGTTGTATTTTGTTATTCTCGAGCCGTATAACATTATACAACACTATACTCAACTGACTAGAATAATGCGCTTGATCCATATAAGTAAGGCCAGGGGCGTATTTATAAATTTATTATGGGGGAGGGGGGGGGTACTAACAAAAAGTTAAAATTATATTCAGTTAATAACTTATCTTGAGTTATCTCTTAAATTTATCTCTCAAAAAACTGTCATCATTCATGACCAAATAATCAAAATACAAGTATTTGATAGAAACAACATTTTATTAGACAAATTTAATATTTATAATAAAACATATTTTTAAATACAATTTTGGTTGTTATAATAACTGAAGGCGTCTGGGGTGTTTATTAGCATAATATGTATCAACTACTTCTTCAGGTCTTATAATTATTTCAAGGTGTACCTACATTGAGCAATGCTAATCCGTTTAATCGATTTTCTCCCATAGTTGATCTTAAGTAGGTTTTAATTCTCTTAAGTGAAGAAAATGACCTTTCAGATGCGTATTTTGTGACAGGAATAGTTGCAAATAGCATTAAAGCCTCAAAGTATAAAATACGGTGACTTTAAATACGCCCTTGAGTCCTTGAGTAAGACCGATTAATCCATACAAAAATATGAAGTGGAATTAAAATTTAGATTGTAATAGTGGAAAATATAATAAATTAACTGCACTAGACAGTCGAAACGCATATGTGCACTGCATATGGCGATGTCTGCAACTGATTATACTCCGTCAAATCAATCGCTTAGAAGAGTTTTCAAAAATCATGTGATTATTGCGTTGGTACATTCGGTTCCAAACTGCGCGTACAATAGAATAAAATATGGTAACATTGAAAATAATAATTTTTTTATTTTACTTATATCGAAAATTACTTTACTCTCATCGTTTTGAGGTTAAAATTCAAAACCTATATTGTCTAATAATAATATGTCTTAAGATCAAGATATTTTATTAAAGTTTTAATATTATAGTAAATTTCATTTCAATGTAATGTCTACAATACGTATGATAGCAATAAAATAGATGTAGCAAAAATGGTTCGGAAGTTTAATTTTTTTTTTTTGAGAATAATATTTGTTAACTTGGTTTAGAATGCTTAGATAAACATAAAGATTACTAAAAAAATAGTGCAAAAATAATATTATTTTATGTATAGATAATTATAGTGTATACTGTAGATCGATAGATTTTATACGAAAAATAGTCGATATAAAAGTTATCAAAAGAATAAAAATTTTTTTTGTCCAATATAAACCATAAGTTCAAGTGCGTATAATCTTTAAATGGGAAACAAGTTGCAACTTACACGCTAAAATTACAATAGTATACTGTATAGTATACATTCATTATATAATATCATACAACACATAATAATGTAACTAAAATAAAAAAGACAAATTAAAGATATTATAGATTATTTTTAAAATAAATGTGTGCACAAATCGTTATTAAAACAGTGATGATGTGTGGAAATGAATTTTGTTTTCACGAACGCCGCGTAACTCGCTCACGCTAAATAAATTCGAATGGATTTTACCAAATTTTTGTTATTATTACTTAGTATTATACGCCTATATATTACTCATAAAGGGTATTCCAGTCGGATATTATAATAACATATTATGATCATTCCGTAGGTGGGTATACTGCACGGCCGTTGTTTGGCGGTTTGTATAAATGAGCATTTGGCGGTACGATAATATAATATTACAAACGCAAAGTCGGTAGAATAATAAAAAACTACAAAAAAAAAAAAAAATATGTAAAAAAACGCCTTTCAAGCTCCGCAGAAATAGTCTTCAGTAAGCAGTGTAACTCCTGCTGCATAATAATATAAATAGTATTAGGTATTTTATATTGTTATGTGACATTTGATACGTGAAATATTTCGTTTTTATCGAGCGCGGAAAAACATAAAATCGCATAGTTTTTAATAATTATTTTGTATACGCATGGAAATGCGATACGGTTTTGATAAACGCGCGCACAACGATATTATTATTTTAAAATAGCATCGAATCGCTGTTGGTCAATTTTTTTTTCTCTGCAAGCCGCCCGACCGACGCAGCACGCACTGCAGAATTATTATTTGACGACGACGTTTACCGAGTATAACATATTATAATAATATATTATTATGTTTTCGAAAAATATACACTTTTTTTTGGATTATCGTTTATTTTTATGTGGAAAAAATTGTGGTTTTTTTTTCCCGACGATACGAATGACGTCGTCACCCAGCATAATGCGATTGTAGAAGTCTTCACTTAGTACCATAATAATATTACATGATAACGTTCACACGTTATAATAGTATAGGTTTATAAGAATACGCGTATAATAATGTTAATCCACATTCTCTGCGCGCGTCTCTTAAGTTTTCGTCCTGAACAACAAACACTTTCGGGGTATTGATCACCAGTATTTTTATTTTCATATTTTTTCTATTTGTTTTTCTGGGTCGCTTTATTCAACTCCTTACCCCTCATCCTAAGATACGTCGGTGTCAATAAATATAAACAGAGATTGACACATTTTAAATACCATGATTTTCCACACAACTCTTTTTTATAAATATCTAAAACATATTTGTGCATCGTATTTTTGTTTTGTTTTTTTTTTTTATATTAATTTTAAACAAAATGTATTATTTCCCTGTGCTGTAATGATTCTTCGACCATATAATGGCCGTCAAACATATCATGATAAAACATTATTTGAAAAGTATTTTAGTTAAAGCAAACAAAATGACTGATGAATGAATGTAAAATTATTATGAGACATAATCTGGTCCATGTTTCTTTCAAATTATTTATAAACAATGGAAAGTTGAAAAAACTGCACAATAACACAGAAAAATGTAAATTATTAAATATTGTTGAGGTCCTATCTCATGGATACACTCCATCCTCACTGATGCGTTGGCGACTATAATAATTACGACGTATATTGTAAGCTTATATATTTTGTTTATTATAGGTATTGTATTTTAACTATGCACAATGCACATATTGTAATATTTAATTAATATTATATAAGACATATTATCGTTGTTTTGAAATAATCAACAAAAGGAAAATATTATAATTAAAATATAATAATCTTTTCACGAATCAATATAAATGATCACTTAATGTTTTTTTAGTCAATTAATTTCTATGTTCCTTTATAATTATTATTTTAAATGCCATTTTGTATTTTTTATTTGAATTAGGTCAGGTTAACCACTCGATTAGGTACTCAACATGATCTATTTTCGAGTCTATTTTAAACGTAATTTGAAATCTATTTTCAATTTTTTATCTTAAACACATTTTGGTATCTGGTTTGCCCATCTACGAAAATAAAGCGATCGCCGGCCACCAACCCAACAAAATATTATTTAAATAGATATGTTATCAACATCGGGGTACCTAGGGCCTGGAATTATTGAATTATAATGCATACATGTATAGTATAACAGTATATACTCATCGATTGAGAAGCTTCGTGTAATAATAATAATTGTACTCGTCTGGTAAGTAGTAATGGATAATACATACTAGGTAGGTATGTATAATATATATATTATGTCACCTATAATGAAAAAAATGCATCGATTATCGTGGCATGAAATGACAGTGATTGCTAAAAGCTTGACTGATATGCACATGCCATTGTATTATATAATGACGTTTCCATCTGATAAATGATCACATACAAACTCCAATGTGACACGAGCTAAATAATAATATATGCCCCGCCAGTCATACAATATTATAGCCGCTCGACGAGTAAAAAAAAAAACCACATACATTAGTTTTAAATGGTATAAATAATACGAGACAATAGTATGCGTGGTTACAACCACGATAACTGATCGAATTCGATTTAATTTCGAAAACAATTTTTTTAATCGTTCGCTAATATATTACACGCCGTTGTGCAATTATACCCAATAAATAATAATATAATATATTATGTTTTAGTATTAACGCCACTGAGCGTAGGTGTACATCGCCTGTACAATACAATTAGTGATGTCTTCGTAATTATTACAAAATATGTCGATTTATTATTATATAATAATATGGGTACCGAAAATACCGAATAGAGCACCTACCATTAATATTATCGGATTTAACTATATAATTATTATTCCTAATAAAAACGTTGTTTATAGGTATATTTTTTTATATATTTATATATACCATAGAGGTACAAACACGAAACATAGTGGCCCGGATTTTATTTGTAGACCTTTGAACGGCATTGTTGTAGAGTGCCAGCAGTTTACCGGCGATTTCGTCGTCTGTGAGTGTCAATATTCTATATTGTTATGACATGTGGGCTCCCAAGTCCAAGGTTTGTTCGAGGTTTCTACGAGTTTATAATATAATATAATATTATGATACGTACGTATATATGCGCGAAATTTTAATTAACGTTAATATTATTAAAACAATTAAAAAAAAAAAAAATCCTGCAGTAAAATTTGCCGACTTACCTATAATAGTGTTTGACCGCCATACATGCTAATGACTCAGTGAATAAAAAAAATGTTTTGACGATACTTCGACGCAAAATTCATATTAAAATCGAATAAAATGTTTTGTACATTTTATAATATTGTATTGCCGTGGTCATAGATAAATTACATTTTATGTGCATATTAGTATTAATGCATTATAATTTTGCTTAAAAATTAAACGTGAGGTGTGAGAAAAAACTTTCCTAGGAATATGCGTCTATGTTTAACTGTCGATATTAACCTTATATTATAGTCAGTAAACGCTGCCGTGACCTTCGCATAATATTGTGTTGGTGGCCTGCAGATTTCCATGAAATTTATTAATTTTTTTCACGCGTAGATCGTGTGAAATTTACTTTAGTTCAAAAATCACTTAGAGCATTTAAAAATCGCCAATTATTGATGTTGACATTGTTTTTAAATACAGTGTGATCCACAATGGATCTAGTGTCTTGTACAATTTTTGTGTGATTTTAGGGAATTTTACTGTAACTATATGTAGTTTTAAGTCAAAAAAGCGGTATGCGATGTGGAGACTACGAGAGTGTTTGAACACTTGTCTCACTTTCTCACCTCAGCACAGGACAATCATGCGTTCTAGTATTAAATATGAAGGACGCATTATAATAAAGTGACCCTAATGCTGGGTTGCATAAACAATTTATTAAATTTAATGAACCAATCATGGACCACTAAATGTTGTTTAAGGGACCGTTCGCTCAATATTGACTCATTAAATGTTTTGTGTAACCCGGCCCAAGACAGAATAAACCATAGGAAAAAAACGTTTTTAAAGGAGTACATCAGTCCGAAAAACACTTCCCCCCTCAGAAAACACAAGAAAACAAGTTTTTTGGGAACTCATAACCACAGCCATTATAGCTATACCTACTGATAACTACCGTCCAAAGTTTATGCAACGTTAAAAAATGTTGTAGGTATATGGTATAATGCATGACAAATCAGCAACAATTTCGACTCCATTATTTAATGAAGACGTATTATTTCTTGGCAATTTAAACATTTTACATCTTTTTAGATCAAGTGTCCAATATAACGTATAGCCGATGAATTAATCGATTTGACCGTTTCTTTAGAATATACTATCTCGTCCATTTTTCATACTGTCTGTGACCTGTGTGACTGTATGATAAATGTAGGTACTATAACAATTTAAGTCCTTAAATCGATAGTATAAATCGATTTCGCAACTCTCGAAACTGGAGCAGATAGCGATCAAAATCGAACGAGGAAAAATAAAGTTGGTATTTTCCAATCACAAGGCCTTATTTATATTATTATCTTCGTCTCGGTTTGTCGAAATTAAGATAGGTAGGTATTGCACATATTGTGATTATAGAATTTTTGTAATTTAACTATAGCAGCAAACTGAGTATATAATATAAATTATAACTAATAACCATATTATATTATATTTGGTTAGCACTTAGCAGACGGTTAGGTTAAGACATTTTTACTCATGTTCGACGGTCTCGATTTACATATTATCACCTGCAGTGTATATCATGCATATGTTATACTTATATTGGAACTTTAAAACATTGAAACGGCTGGCTTGGCTGCAGGTATTTATTCGAATATGGCCTTGATTTTCAATAACCTTAAGAAAAAAACTCAACTATTTAGATGGTAAATTAATTATTTTAGGCGTCTATTATTTGTTTAGCTAATTCATCCAATAATCAGAGTGAATCTTTTATTGAAGAACAATATTTATTTTAAAAACTATTTATTTATTTTTGAAAATAAAAATATTTTAAAAACCTTGGGCTTAAAAACGGTAATCGGTTTGACACCAAAACCAGTAAATAACCGATCATTTGAGAACCAAAAACCGATAACCGCTTTTATTTTAGTAATGTGGAAGTGCTTATTGGTTACCGGTAATCAAGATAATTATCTAAGTATTAACATCAAAGCGGTTGCCTTTTATTTTCAAATCAGTTTTTATCTCAAAACCTATTATACCGACCAAAATAATGAACGGTTTTTGATATCTGTATCTAATATTTGGAACATATATACTTAAGTTTTAATTAATTAATTTTCCAACTGTCTTTCGTAAAATTATCGCCAAAACAATTTTTAGTAAAGTGTTTGCTCTTGGTACCTCCAAGAGTTTTCCTAACGAGTTTTATAATTAGCGATATTTAAGATAATATTATAATTTATAGTGCATATTTCTGACATTTTCAGTTCTATAATATCCCAATCATGGTAATAAATATAGGAATTCAAGTAGATGACATTTTCCATCTGTGTCACATAAAAAATTATAACTCACTATAACCGGTTTTAACCGGTAGCCGATTCCCAAAAAAACTAATTAACGATTAACGGTAATCCATTGTGTTTACAATATTTTAGAAGAAAACATTACCGGTTACCATAATATCAATATAAAGTGATAACCGGTTACCAATTTTTTTTGGAAACGATTTTAAGCCCTGATTTTTTACTATTATTTAAGATTTTTTATTGTTGCATATTACAACATGTATTTTATATTACAGTTCAAAATATTACTCAGAAAATGTCTATATAAAATAATTGTATTTATAAAATGATATCTCATCAACTGCATGACCAAAATTAAATTCGTTTACATCGAAATACTAAAAAAAAAAAAACATTTATTTGGAAGAAGAAAATAAAGATGTATATTGTCATTCAAAAAAATATAACTTTAAAATAATATAAATGGTAAACTACAATTTATATAAATAATTTATTTTATAAATATTGTTTTGAAATGAAAAACGACTTAATTTTATATTAAAAAAAAATGTATTATATACGTTAAAAGTTTTAAATAATGAATTTCTCCAATAAAAGAAACTTCCAGAATAGTATCATCTACATAGATACGCGTGATAACTTACTAAAAATAATGATATATCTACCTAAATACATCATATTCATTATTAAAAAGGCAGGTAAGTGGATGTCGCTCTACTGTACAGTAGGTTACAAGTGGGTCACTGTATAATGGATAGTATTAAATTTGAATTCAATGATATAATATCACTGTATAAGAAAAACGATTCTGAGCGGAGACAGTTTGTCAGTCTGGGTATTAGACATACCTATTATAGGTATACTTATCTATAGTATTAAAAAAAAATATATCTATAATAGTTATCAATAATAAGTTCCAAATTAATCGTATCACAATATCCATTAGGTAACGCGTTATACATCAACAACAAACCGTAGTACTATCATAGATATATAATAGTATACTTTAGAAGTTTCACCACAAATAATATTATACAATCACAACAAAATAACTAAAATAGTTATTCCAGGTTTTTTAATATGTAATTTCGTCCAAATTCGAACTTAAAATTACTATAAAAATAAAATGTGCTTATGTATTTCTTAGAATTTTTGGCAACAGAATTAAATATTTACGTGGAATCTTGTTTTAAATTTTCAATCCTTAGATATAAAAGTTGAACATTTTATAAATTTTTAACTACAAAATAATTATTTAATTTTAAATTTGATAAATTTTGTCAACATTTTAACTTCAAATGCTTATAAAAAATAATTGTGCCTATGTATGTTTAATATTTTTCAAGTGATATTGTAACAATGTATCAGGAGCCTTGTATTAATTTTTTTATACTTTTTGGCCCAATAGATAAAACTTTATTGATATTTATAGAAAAAAAAACTAAAAAAATTGAAAACTTACGTCTGTACACAGCTCCAACAGAGTCGACTACTTATCGTGTACACAGACACAAAAAATAATTAAAAATTAAAAAAAAAAACACACATCATTGTAAAATCAATACATTCATCGTTCCACTCAGAATCTAAAATATGACGTTAGTAGGTATAATTAATATCGTAATATAATATTTTAATACTAAGCTGGACCAAACCTAAAAAAAATGTCTGGCAAGTAATTTTTGGTTATCTTATATATTTCATAAGACATACATATTATTTATTGGGTGAATCATTTAATAGTAAATACTCCTTATTTCGGAAAGTACACGCATAACGTACAGATTTGGAAAATATAATATTTAGTTAAGTCAAATCCTATTATAATTATTTGCATTGCATTATTTTTTTTCATCTTTGAGTAGGTACATTATATTTATCAATTATTCCATAGACAAAATCTTAAATCGCGACCTATGTTTAATAACGTTATGCCAAATGTTTCACTAATAATTTATACGTACCATTATTAATAAGTAATTTGAGATTCGACAAGCCTATGCTCTGTATATTACTTCATACAATACAATTTATACCGATATTCGATTCGTACTTCATCTTTACTGTATGGTGGAAAACATCACGTGTGAATCGTTCTAAATACATTTCCCCAAATATGTTACTCTCTAAGGGTATATACGATACCTACGTGCTACATATAATAATATCTGAGCGGCCGAGCTACATACGGTGAATTTCTCGTATTTTATATTTTCAATACGCACGCTCATGAATTGACGCTAACCACGGTCGTGTAGTTAAACCATAATACACTGATTATTGATTAACATTTAACATAACATGATTCCATCGCACAGTCAATAAAACAAAAATTATAATAATAACATTGATACGATTCCGACTTCAATAATATTGTTTCATACAACATAATATTCGGCAACAACGAGTGGATTTCGAGGGATAATAAAAACATTATAAAAGTAATTATTTTTAAATAATTTATAAGTATTTTGCATCGTTTTCTCTAATAAAAAATGGTGATTAATTAACTACCATAAAATTAATTTATCATAAAAAAAAATACTTAACAAATTAAATACAGAAACTATTTAATTATTACAATCAAATAAGAGCTATGGTTTTAATTTACTATAGAACATTCAAAATCTTCTTTAAAATCACAAGAAATTTAGTTTAATATTTACATTTTAAATTAATAAACTCACTAAAATACGCATTTTAAATTTTGAATGTTGAAAAATTCCCGAATTCTGCCTCTCCCCAAGGATAAATTGATATAAATAATATCCCAGTAAAATAATTATATGGGTGGTAAGATATACAATAAAACTCTATACCTAGATAGTGTGTGTGTAAAATTTATAAATTACAGTTTATGACAAAATTATTTTCAATAAGAAAAATATAAATTGAATTAAATTGTATAAAAATAGTTTTCAGTTTTCTTTTCCAGGTATTTCTCCATTGAGTAATTAAAGTACCTATTTTAAATATGCCGTATTGGCTTTGGTTTTTATTACATTAGTTTTATTTATTGGCTCAAATAGGCTCAAAGGATAGCAAAAAAAGTGCTTATTTTAGATTCTGAGTGGAACGACGAATGTATTGATTTTACAATGATGTGTGTTTTTTTTTTTAACATTTGGCATAATATTATTAAACATAGGTCGCGATTTAAGATTTTGTCTATGGAATAATTGATAAA
The DNA here is from genome assembly GCF_005508785.2 of Acyrthosiphon pisum. Lineage (NCBI taxonomy): Eukaryota > Metazoa > Arthropoda > Insecta > Hemiptera > Aphididae > Acyrthosiphon > Acyrthosiphon pisum. The sequence goes on from NC_042493.1 coordinate 57,469,556, forward strand.
TATAATGTACCTACTCAAAGATGAAAAAAAATAATGCAATGCAAATAATTATAATAGGATTTGACTTAACTAAATATTATATTTTCCAAATCTGTACGTTATGCGTGTACTTTCCGAAATAAGGAGTATTTACTATTAAATGATTCACCCAATAAATAATATGTATGTTTTATGAAATATATAAGATAACCAAAAATTACTTGCCAGACATTTTTTTTAGGTTTGGTCCAGCTTAGTATTAAAATATTATATTACGATATTAATTATACCTACTAACGTCATATTTTAGATTCTGAGTGGAACGATGAATGTATTGATTTTACAATGATGTGTGTTTTTTTTTTAATTTTTAATTATTTTTTGTGTCTGTGTACACGA
>NC_042493.1:57470033-57487733 GCF_005508785.2 Acyrthosiphon pisum
AAAAAAAACACACATCATTGTAATATCAATACATTCATCGTTCCACTCAGAATCTAAAACCTGGAATAAATATTTTATTTGTTTCGTTGTGATTGTAATGATTTGTATAATATTATTTGTGGGTACTTGAAACTTTTAAAGTATACTATTATATAGCTATGATAGTACCACGGTTTGTTGTTGATGTATAACGCGTTACCTGATGGATATTGTGATATGATTAATTTGGAATTTATTATTAATACCTATTATAGGTCAATTTTTTTTAATACTATAGCTAAGTATACCTACCTATAATAGGTATGTCTAATACCTAGACTGACAAACCGTCTCCGCTCAGAATCGTTTTATACAGTGATATTATATCATTGAATTCAAATTTAATACTATCCATTATACAGTGACCCACTTGTAACCTACTGTACAGCAGAGCGACATCCACTTACCCACCTTTTTTTTTATGTTTGGATTGAATAAATATAATATTGAGACGGTAACACAAATTTATGATTATTTTCATCTGTTTCATAACAACAACAATATTAGGCATTACATCTAAATGCAACGCTTACATAGCAGTGGCTATAGGTGTTAAGCGAGTATAGGTACAACTTTTCAGGAAAAAAATATATCACTTGTGGTAGACAAGAGAACATTTGCGTTACCACTATTACCACTGTTGCAGGCAGCCATACAAAATATTATACACGATATTGTAGTAATATGTTTTAATCAAGGTCAACATATTACACAATAATATGATTACAGGAGTTGATAAAAGTATATAATCTAATATTATATGTTGAGATTTATCCACGTCGATTTTACGGTATTTATGAGCTGTACCGGCGAAAATCACGTTCCTTTGCAATAACACTGAGTGTCCGGCAAACGCAAGCCATTCGAGATTATCTACAATATACATGCACAATGATATATCGGGAATCTAAATAAATAAAAAAAGACGTCATTTCCTGTGCTCGCGATTAAATGAATTTTATTTATTCGATTTATTTAAACTATTTTCAACATAAACAATGTCAATAATAATATTGTAATCATTAAGTTTTTATCACTTATAATTATAATATGTTATATTAATTAAATCTACATTGTAGGTATTATTATACATCTAAGGACTAAACTTCGTGGAACTGGAATATATCAGAAAATATGAAATCAACTTTTTTAAATGGCGTAAAATCAATAAATATTGTGTTAATACTTGAATAGCATCCTTAAGTCTATACCACTTAAAGCTCAATGGAGGAGGTTATGTGTTTATGAAAGTATGTGTGTGGGGGCGTAACATAAGAGCAGGGCAACATTTTTTTATGCAATTTAATTTGTGATACCATAAACTAAAACGAGCACACGCTTGTGTTGTACCTATATAATATATGCGTACATAAATGTAATAAATTACAGAATGGAAAATATATTCTACAAGTTGATTTTGCTTAGTAAATTTGGTTCTGGGAAAATAATTTCATTAAAAATTAAAGTTTTCAAAAGGTTTGTTTTAGACTTTGATTAAAGGTTACACAATTATAAAATAACTTAATACGGTTAAACACTAAAACGTATGTGAATTTATTTTACAGAAATATAAAATGTAATTATTAAGTTCACAATTTGTCAACTAAACAGAACAGTGGCCTATATAGCTACTTTCAAAGGGAGATGGGTTGCATTGAACGATTATATACATAATATTATACACATTAATTTATACATCCAGCCATATAGGCATGCATATGTCGATCATACCCGAATCTATAAATATTCGTCAATTTTTTACCTCATGATTGCATTTGAACCGAATTCATAAAAATTTCACTAATTTGTAAACAGTAATCACTTATCAGTAATGCATACAACAAACATCCTTGCTTATATTATAATAGAATACGATTTCGAATATCCGATATCAAATAATAACTTCGGTTGCGACTAAAAAAGCTGGGTAACGCTCTGCTATACATTATAGGTGTCTAAAGAGTCACTGTAATGGATATGTTAAATTTGAATTTAATGATACAAAAAACGATTCTGAGTAAACATTGTCTATCAGCCAATAATAGTATAGTCTACTAACTATATTTGTTGATATTATTGTAATTAAAGTATAATTTATTTTACTATTAGGCATTAGTACAACAGTAGGTCAAATTCATTTTTTCCAAAAAAATTATATTTTAAAATGTCATTGTGTGTGAGTATGAAATATAATAAATAATAATATACTCTAAATGTTCATATTTTAAATTGCAACAAAGTAACTAAAACCGTTATTCTTGGTTTAAATATGTAATTTTCTCGAAATTTTAACTTAAAATATATATACACAATTATTGAGTCCATATACTTTTCAATCCTTAGTTATACAAATTGAACTTTATATAATTTTTTAACTACAAAGTAATTTGAAAATATTGTCAATATTTTGATTTTAAATATATTTAAAAAAAAATCGTGCCTATTGATCTTTACTATTTCTCAGCTGTAATTTATTATAACTACTTTGTATTATATTTGCAAGCTTTGTGACCCAACGAATAAAATTGTACTAACATTTATAGAATAAAAAACTAAAAAAGAAAAAATTAGAAAAATAATATATAACTAATAACTCAAAAAGAGTCAAAATATTTTGAAAATTATATCATGTTTATAAAATAATAAAATAAACATTTGTTGAGAATTTTAAGTAAGTACCTACGGTTATTAGATTTTCAATAATAATAAAATAATAAAATCGTTGTATCAGAATTTGTTAATTTATGCGTGAATATCCAAAATTTAAGAGCATGAATCTATATTACATTTTCAAAGCTCAGATGCAAATAGGAATAAATTTATAAATTTCTAGATCGAAAGAATTTGCCAATTTTCGAGATATTGATGAATGTTGTTGAAATTTTTCCTATCAGAAAAGATGCAGTTGAAGAAAACTGAAGCATTTTACTGTCCCAAAAAGCAGGGCTTGAAACTGATATTTGATACAGATTTTGAATACCGGTTAAAACCGAAATAAATACCGAAACCGACAACAAAATCAATAAAAACCACTTCTAGTAATCAAAAACGAAATCGAAATCGGAAAAATTAAAAATCGATATTTGAAACGAAAAACTAAATCAGAAAAAAATAAATAGCGATATCTGAAACCAAAATCTAAATCAGAAAATATATTTTCGGTTTCAAGCCCTGCCAATAGGCAATAAGTGATAAATCATCGCTGATGACAAACACGAATAATAAAAAAAAACAGACATCATTGTAAAATCAATTCATTCATAGCTCCGCTCAGAATCTAAAATCCAACGTTCTTTGCTTTAAACGAAGAAATTCATTATTAACACGTCGGTTAGGAAACCGCAATTATATTATATTATGGTCGGCGTATACCGAACTCGTTTATGCTGGAATGAACTAAACTCCAAAAGCTTTCTAAACATTATATTGATAACCGTCAATCCACAGCAATCTGATTTTACTTATACGCGCATGGTTAATTTATTTGAATATGTATTATAGAATAGTATTGCTGCAATAAAATAATATCATAGAGTATCATATAATATAATTATGTTCACGGAGATAATTATTCGCTAAAATTTGACTACACTATTTGTCAACGTGAACACAACGTAGCACGTACGGTATATTTTATTGAAATAATTTTATTTTGAAACTATATACATTATGCAGGTTGATTCACTAAGCATGCTCACCCCAATTTTTCCATTTAATAATACATTTATTCAAATTTTTGAATTTTTTTATAATACTTATCTACTATTAATAGGAGTGTTCTGTGGCGATTCAAACTTCTATTTTTTGTCAAATGAGAATCCCCTTAATTACTGTAAATTATTTAGTGAATCATTTTATTGTTGAAAATATTGATGTAGGAAGGTACCCAATTCAAAATTTGAACGATTAGTTTCTCCGTTATTGAAACGTTTTACTAAGGATAATAAAGGTCTCAAAAAATGGTTTTACAAAAAAATAAAACAAATGAAATATATATATATATATATATATATATATAATACCCCCATATCTTATAAACCCTTTGACGATGGATCAATCATCCTTAGTACTGCTCTACTGCAGTGTACACAGAGATAAATAAACGTCAACATTTTCAACAAAAAATTATTCATTAAATAATTTACAGTAGAAAAGCAGGTTCTAATTTGAAAACAGAAGTTTGTATCACCATAGAACCATCCTTATGATTAGTATGAAAAATCACAACAATTTGAAAATATAGTCTTTGAGTAGAATGAAAATATATCTATTTAAAAGTTCCGAAAATCAGATTTTTAATAACTGCATGCGGTGGTGAACATGCTTGGTATACCTATCCTGTATAATATAATGCACCAATATTGATAAGACATTTGTGATTTCAATGAACTGTTCTCCCTCTCAATTGTAACAAATTAAATATATTTGTTTACAATACCTACCTTCTGTCTAGTTAAGTCAAATACCTATTTACTTAATGATAACTCGTTTTTGTGTTCCGTCAAATATACATATTGCATGCGTATATAATTCTTACTATGTATTATGTGGTTACTTAAAATAACTTTGAGAATTAAGTCTAAAATAAAATATAAATGTTACATTTACAATATAATATTATATTTGTAGACAAATTGTCATATTATACCAACCAAACGGAGTACGTAAATAATATTATAATTTTATAGCTATAAAATATAAACAAAGAGTTTGGATTGTTTAAAATTATTAATAGTTCTAAAACGATGAAATAATTATATTCCTGTTAATTCTTGTAATATCATTATATTGTATAAATAAATATAATAATTTATAACCACGTGAATTGACGAAGTTATACTATGTGATTGATTTGTTTTAGACAAATGTTTAATGGTATTTTTGGAAACTTATTAATTTTGATTTACCAACACAATATAATATACCTAATATAATATACGACGTGTATTATTAATTATTATTTGTATCGAATTGCGGTGGCAAATAATATTATTTTGAACAGTATAAATGATGGAACAAAAAAAATATAAAAACTGCTGCTAGCAAATTTATTATGAATGAATAAAGTCATACATTTCTATCTTGTTATAAAATACGATGGTTGAAATCGGTATAAAATATAAATGGTCCGATTGTATTTTATATATTTTATATAATTTATAAATTTAAATTATTCATTTTATGAATGATTGTATCTTACTATGTATAATACTATATTGATATAATGATATGGATCGAATCCATTTTACCGATAGTTTCATTCCCTTTAAGTTATAACAATCGAACCCCAGCTTCTCGCGTACCTACAATACTTGACGATTCAATTGAGTCGCCTGCAACGTGTAAGGGATGCTCACGCGGGGTATGTAGGGTATGACACTGGAAACAAAGGGCCCAAATTGATATACCTTTAAAGCCATTTTTCCTTAAATAATTCAATATATTTTATAAAGGCGCCTAATTTTTTTCCTCGCATATAAACTTTGCCAAAGATGCTGCGAAAGCCTATGGTCTTTATACTCTTTTAGATTTATGTTGCGATCAAATTTCGATATTGTAAAGTAATCATATCGAATATAAATTAGTATCTATCTATTTAAATAATGTTAGTATTGTATATTTTTGTAATAATATATTCATAAAATAATCACAACTTTAAATACCATACTGATTGAATCGAATAAAATATTTTATATTATATAGGGCTTGAAATAGCTTTGGGAGAACTAACGACCATCACTCCGCATCCACGTTTATGGACTTGCTATATAAGTGTATAGGTCTAACCTAGTTATATACCTACATCATACTTATCGTTGGTTTTTCAAGTGATTCGTAATTTTTTCCAATACAATAGGCATTCAACGTGATAGTTATCCTTAATAACAATCTCATCGCTATAAATTATAATATATATACATAACCTTTGAAAGCAATATCAGTTTTCAATTGTTATATTAAGTGCACCGCGCGAAGCTTTCCAATGAGTGATAGTTATTTGTTATTAAACGAGGCTATTTTTTCAAAATCGTTTTAATATGATATATTATATTTTATCGAAATATTCAAAAGTGGCCAGATTGATTTTGTAGTACCTAGGGTATATGTGTAAGACTCAATGTTCGTGAGATAACTATTAACAGTTTTGACGACTCGGAAATCAGTGAATTACGATCATATATTATAAACATATTATTATATTATGTTCGAACGGCCGCACGAAAAAGCCTCGAGTAAAATATTCAATAATAATAATAATAACACAGATATGAAGTAAAATGTTTGAATATTACCACCATCGTATCGTGCGGGGGACAGAACGCAAATAACGAAAGATAAAAAAATATGAAAGAGAAGAAAAAAAACAAATACCCACGAGAAGTTTTACTCGCCGAGCACAGTAAACACAATTGTAACGTATAGACGCTTACGTGTACACAATTTTTTTCCTCTTTTCCATTTCCCCTTCCCCTTGTCCCTCCCACCACCCCTCGCTCCCTCCAACGGCACGCACAAACGCACTCCTCACCAGATACACTCGCGCGCGTATATACAGTACAATATTATAATATATACATTTGTCATATTATAGCATCCGTCGACGTATTTCATATCGACGAGTAGCCGTTAAAAAATACAGAAAACCATTATTGTTGCATGTTTTTTCACGCACGCACGCACGCACACACACGGGCGCGTACAAAACGTTTCGTAATAATCGTTAATCAGACATCCACGACGGGTGCCCACTCTGCCGCCGCCGCCGTCCGAGATCGGGTCGTTAAGTTTTTACTCAGATCGTTCGATATTAATTCAATGCAACCTACCTAGAACCGGAGCGACACGACGGGATCGAGGGCCGCGACAACCGCGAGACGACAATATTGTTTAGTATATTATAATAACAATTTATATTATAATATATAGGTATACCTAGGTCGCGGTTTCATCAATACATAATAATATTATTATACCTATGGAGGTATACCTCTATTACGACGAGATTTCGGTCGACCGGCGACGAATCGGTTTTTGAATCGGAAATGTTGTCTCGCGGTTCCGGGCGTCGTACCCCAACAATCGCTATTATTAATACTGTTGTTATTATTATTATTTTCGCTCCACTTCCGTCGTTTGTTTTCGGGTGACTTACCGATGTATATAATATGCGTCGCGACGAGGTACAGCCCCATGGACCAGGTCGGACGACGGAAATGCGAATATTGTTAACGGTGAGTACCTATTTATATATATACAATATACATATTATACACAGATGCGTAGTTATTATTATGATCATAATGTTATGGTAGGGCCGTATTTAGAATTTACATACAACCTCTAAATATCAATAGACATCATTGAATTCTTAGGAAATTATTTCTTAGACATTATCTTTTTTACTTTTAATATTTAATTTCAACGTAAATAATTAAAATAATTAAAATCCTTTTTATTTCAAATATTTATACAGTAAATATAATATAATACGATTTACAATGAACAACATTTTGCAAGTAAAATGTTTTAAGCATTTTTTTTTTCACTTGCTCGAGTACCTTTTGGAAAAACTATAATAACATTTTTCCGGTCAAATCATTATAAATAATTATAACCACAGTATTATAATTTCCAAATGAAGGTTTTAAACTTTTAACTAGGTAGCAATCTATACTTAATATACTATATTCACACGTTTGTTGAACCGATTTTAGCTAAATATTTTATCACCCGCGGGATCGAGCCCACACGTGCCTCTCGCCTAAATATTCGGCTCTGCAGTTTATGTGTGTGTTTTATAAATTATGTTTTAAAATAATATAACGTTTGAACAATATCGATCGGTAAATGTTGTATAAAAATAATTCTGGAGACCGTGGCAGGATAAAGTGTGAACCCAGCGGTGGCAACTGCTGGCGGAAAATCTACAAACTTCCAATATTGTACCATTATACCATTATTGTTGGCTCGGTTGAATACGAGTAAGAGTCAATCGATACTTAAAAACGAGTTATGAAATCCGTTAGGTTTGTGAACGCGTAGGTATTAGTAAATAATAATATCATGGGCTGTTGTACAGCACCGCTGCAATATTTAATTATTATTAAATGCATTTACCTGGTGAAAAAAAAAATACGCCAACTATAATAATATGTATGGGTATAATTACCTACTTAAATGCATTGCTTTGAAAAAAATTAGTCTTGTATAGTAGATGGGTAATATGAAATTACGATGTCAGTAAAATCGCGTTTTATAAAGAAAATGTTTCATCCTATTTTTTAGCCAAAATACATAATATACTGGGTCATATTTAAAAGTATCTCTGACAAATGGGCTATTTTGTAAAAAAAACATTTTTTATTAAATTCATACTACACGTATTAATTATAATTATCTATATAAATAAAAAATCCTTACTTCACGGTAAATGTGATAAAATATAACGTCAGTTATTTTAATAAACATAATATTAACATGTATATTATTGATAACTTTCCAAGTACGTGTATCTACTTCAAATAGTTGTGGGTTTAAAATACAAGTGTCTAACTATGTTATCTATTTTAATCAAACTTAATATATAATTATTAATATAATAGTACTATAAATTATATCAAAGCTAAAATTAAAAATACATAACAACTCAACGTCAATGTTATAATTTTTTGTTAAGGTATTTATTGTTGTCGGAAACCCATTGGAAATATTTCACCTTTCAATCATTATATTTTTGCAGATAATACGATTGTAACCAATGTTTATAGAATTTTTATCTCCGCGCATTTGTTCGATAAGTGCTTAAAATATAAGTCACAAATATCTAATAAATTATTTATATTATTTCATTGTATAGGTATAGGTATATAATATTAGAAATAACTTGATTGTATAATATCTAACAAGTACTCTACACTTCTACGGTCTACACTATTATCTAGACTTACAAATTTTGGTAAACCAAACACTGAGTAGGTACTCCACGTTGTCCGCCTGATAATATAGTACTTAGACCTATCCCAGTGTAAGTAGGTACAACGTACAACTGTATACCAATTACTATTCTCACGCGAAGATCTATTATCAATGTCGTAGCCTTGTAGGTACCGTACATGACCGTGGTTCAATTGATCAATACCTATATAAATAAAGAAAGTTTTTGATGGTATTTTTAAAAACTATTTTCTGGATGTGAACTTTCCTCCACTGTAAAGGTATACATAAAATAGAGTACGCGTTTGAATTGAACAAAAATTGCTTATATTTCTTCAAGTAATAATAATTAATATCATGGTAATAGACCTATGGTAAATCCAGGGAAAATTAATTTACAAATTGTTGTTAGTGCTTGTTGTTTGTGGTTAGTGCGATGTATACTCGGCATACTAATCATTATTATAGAAGATAAGTTTTAGCGTGCGTGATGGTATAATATAATATTATATAGGTAACTCTTAATATTATTAAAACAACATTAAGTTGTAGTCAATTACTGCAAATAAATTGTTGGGCGAAGTTTAAAATTAATTATTTTGTGGAGATTTTTTTCGTCAGAAATCCAAGCGATTAGTAAAACTTCTATGGTAGGCCATGGCATAACAATGTTATATTACAGGTACTGCAACAGAATTTTCTAGCAGCAAATGATTTCGAGAAATCAAATATGTAATGAAAAACGCAGTTAAATTCAAAAATTGAACTTTATGATTTTAAATTCTTATGCGATTAACATTCGGTGGAAAACACTTTAAAATATTGGTAATTATTGATCTTATCGATTTATACTAAAAATGCGCGTGGTTTTAATTTGTTTATTGTTCAGGTGAGTATTTTTCAGCATAATATTACAATTAAAGTCGGTCTGTCAGTCGGTCGATTAATCGTCACATGAGCAGCTATAATGCTATACACATATAGGTTTATCTTGTATGTTGTATATAGAAGTCGACTTTTGAGAAATATTCATTAGTTTCCGAGGAATCCGCAAGATCGTGGTTCATTTTATAGTAAGCTACAGTATTGCTACGAGTACCACAAATTAATATTATGCTTTGTGTCCAAAACTTAAAAAGATTTATTTTTGCTCTTAACGCCGTGAATATGGCCACGAAATGAACCCTGCGCGTATTTTATTATATTTAAGTATATTTTTTTCACCAACGATGTATTATTTTTTATTCAAGTATAATATTATATTTATTATGTTTAAATACATAGTCGAAACTGGGATAATATTTAAGATGTGACTAAATTTTTAATACATAAGATCATAACACATTAAGTATACTTATCAGAACTACGAATCAAAACAAATTATCATCTCATGTTATGCAAATTATTATATTATATTGATCGCCTACTTGATATCCTTAAAGTAATATCGTGTATTATTAATAAAAAAATTAGATAATATAGGTACCTAGGTATTACTTTAAAACAATGACATGTTAATTGTTATTTGTCCGATCGTCTACATAGACACGTAGTACGTACACGTATTATAATATTGTATAATATGCATTCAATTTTTGATACTTGTTTTTCTATTTAATAAGAACTAATAAGAAGAGTAAGAAAAGTAAAATTAAATCATTCATTGTCCATCGGCAATAATTCATACATCTAAAATTAACAATAATTTAAAATAGGAACAAGACAAACAATAGACAGAATATATTAACACCCACTTATCCGGTGATTTTTCCGACAATGTGTAAATATGTATATATTATATTATTAATATTTTAATATTATTTGTTTCTAATTATAATCTTAGTGTATAGCATGTAATTGATTAATAAAAACATGAAAAGTCGCCATACATTTAAATACATTAATGATGTGATGTGTTTGTGAGCCACTGTTTGTATTCGAGTGGCCCACTACCACAGAACTTCGATTCTGGTATTCAATACGTCTGTCATCAACATAATTCGACCGGAACCATCACCTACAAATATTCTCGACTACCGGTGTGATGTGCATGTGGGCTTCTGTGATATTTACACGAACATTTAAGAACGAGTGGCCCACAGTCACAGCACCTCCAGTGGTCGGTGGACGATATCGGCGAGAAATGTCAAAACGACAATTTGCGCTGCAACAATCTGCTGCAGTGGCATAAACAGGGTAATTCACAAACTATGATGCTCACCCTTATTTTTTCCTTTAAGTGTTAATAATGAATTTATTCAAACTCGGATTTTTGGAATTTTTAAGTATATCTAAGGAGCGCATTTTCAAATAGTTAATTTCATTTTTAAACCATTTAAAAAGTGTCATGTGGTGATTCAAACTTCTTTTTTTCAAGTGAAAATCGTAATTGTTTCATGTAATCTGTTAAACAAATTATATTTAAAACAATTTTAATGCGCCTAAATTAAAATCTGAACAAGTCATTTTTGAGTTATGTTTTGTGTAAGTACTAAGGATAATACTATAATAGGCTAGGAAAATATAGATAGTGAATTATGATTTGAGAATAATAATTGGTGATTAAATATTAATCCATTTAAATCTAAAAAAAAAAATGTAATATTTGTAAATAAATATATAATTCATTAAATATATAATTAATAGATTAAATATTACATCTATATTATAATTTTGTAAAACTTAACTTAAAAAGAAAGGACTGAATTGTCCTAAGTAGGAATAATCATTGTAATAACTCATAAGCTACTTGTTCAAGTATTTTAAAATTTGGTGTTTATCAGCACCTATAGGTACTTAACAATTCCAGAGACCAGAATTTGAACAATTTCATTGTTAAAGGGAAAAATGGGGGTAATTCTCACCTCCATGTATCATACTGATTGGAGAATATGATGTATTAAAGTTAAGAATTTAAGATGTATATTGTATTTTAATCATTATATTATAATATAATAGTATAATATTATACTCGTTACAATATTTATCATATTATAATACTATTGGGTTAGGAAATAGAATGTATATTTATTATGTTAACCAATTAAAAAACTACGAACAATTACGTAAATATGACCTTAATAGTTAATATTACACAAAAATATTTAAGGTGTGTATTACAATGAATAAATTATAGTTTTATTTTTGTTTTATAAAACTAACGAAATTTAAAAAAAAATTATTATTTTTCAATGTGTTAAACCTATATTTTAGAGTAAATTATTTTATACCATCTTATTGTCGGATTAGTTTAGGTTAGGTTATATATTATAAAAATTAGGAATGGCCACAATTTTGTCTAAATTTTTGATCATATTAAAAACTAATTTATTTACAAATTATATAGGTACTTACTAACTATTAAAAATATGCAATTATTTATGTATGTTTATCAAAACACGAATCTATAATCTACGACTTCTAAAAATTCAAAACTCGTGAAAAATAAAACTTCTTACCGATTTCAGGTTTTCACGGTAGTTCCACGAAATATAATCGTACATAGGTCTAAATATACTTAAAAGCACGCCACATCCGTCAATTTTGTCTCAGTCTTAGAAACGTAAAATATATCAAATTTGAGTTCAGAAAAATCAATTTTTTGCTGTTAGTTTAAATATTAGAGTAAATTAACCTATAGTCAAAGTTAAAGGTAAGCACATTAGCTTTGATCTCCGTCAGCTTTTTGGATATTTTAATATTTAAGTGAGTCATAAGTATGTATGTAAAATATCAAAAATGTAATAATGATCATAACTTATTTCAAAATTAAAACATTTGAAAGACGTTTGTAAAACGGTGACCCACGTCACGCAGGCGCATCGTCCTCTTAACCGCCAAAATTATACGCTTAGGTATTGAGTTCATAGAGTTAATATTAATTGTTACGACTTTAGCGTTTACAATAATTACGACTTAGAAGAGGAAAGACTTATGGTTTTTACTGAAATGACCTTTTAGTACCTAATCTTTATTTGTCATTATTTTGGCATTTATTAACAACCATCTCTAGTCCTTTCTTCCCGAAACGTTTACCTAGGTACCTATTTGTTATTGTAATTATACGTGACATTAGTTAACACATTATAACATTATGTAACGTAGTATATTTTTTTGTTGGTATTTCGTGCGATCATTGAGCATAATGTTACCGCAAATTATATTTTACTGTGTTTGAAGGTCAGATCGCCAGATAATATTATGTAATACGTAATGTATAACAAATAAAATATTAAAGTGAAAAAATAATTGTTAACGGTTTTCTTGGTGTTCATTATCACTATAGCCAGTAGATAATATTAAGTGGTAAAAAAGCACGTTTACTGCATGTCTGCATGTCCATGAACCATTGTAATCAATAATCATATTATCATAACACGCGTTACTATCGACTATTATATTTTATTATAATTTAAGATTTGGCAAACCCCACCGACACCGTAATGGAATTACTTTCATTTTGTCATTTGATTTTTGATGAACTTATTGACATTTTAGATCTTATTACCTTACAGGGTCGACCATTTTACTGACCAGTCGCCGCATATATTTTCTGAGTACAATTTAGTATTTTTGAACAAACTATTTTTAGTTATTTTGAAGTACTTAACACATGTATATACATATAGTTTTTAAAATGTTTAACTGCAGAGTTATTAAGCGTTTATACCCGTACTTAGAATAAAAAAATCACGGTTCACTATTTAGTTAATCCAAAATATTTTAAATGGTTAATATTAAAAATCAATTTATTCTATAGTCAATAATTTTGCATACTTACCTACGAATTTTTTTTAAAAAGTATTTTATTTCTGTTAATTAAATTAAAAATTATAGTATAGGTAGATTGTCAATTAATACAAATTAAAAACGAAAAACGAAAAATATTAAAAATTAAATTCGTTTGTAAACATTTATTGTTAACAGTTCTTCAAATTTCTTAGAAAAAAATATTTTTGTCCTCAAGAATCCAATATAGTTGTATCGAAAAATTATTGGTTTAGTTACATTTAAATGAATCCACCCCATATACCATAATAAATATTAACTTGTAAATCTCGAATTTGACGTACTTATACATAGATATTATATATAATGCAGGCTCAGATTATTTCGGATGAACGATTTTTGACGTATTTCAGATGCCGAACAGCGATATCGATTCGATTGGAACTATAAATACATATTGGTTTTACAAAGATGCTCACGTCTTGTGTGCGTTTTTGTGAATGTAGGTATAGATAGGTAGGTACTATAATACTAGGTATCTATTCGTTTGTTCGGTTGGCGCTGCACAAAAGTTTCACGTTGAAAACGGGTCGAGGATATGCGGGGTATACTATAGATTCCTGGTCGTAAATTGGAATATTGAGAATATCCTCGAAGCGAATTTAGAAAAAAAAACATACGGAAAAGGTAAAAAAAACCGTGATGAAATTTGAAGACCAAGTACACTGGTGATTTAAAAACCTTAATATAATCGGTTATTTTATTGTTACTCAGATGACAATAACGTTGAATACATACTACAAAATTAATTTTATAAAATACTCGATTTCGATTCTTAGGCACCAAAAACTTAAAAAATATACCATAATCAGTGGTGCCGCCTCCAAATATTTCATATATTTTACCATAGTACCTAAATTGAAAATATAAAATCCAATTAACTAAAAAACAAACGACTAACACAGCATTTGATTAAATAACCAATAATTTATTTTATTAACAACTTAAAGTTTATTATTTCGCTATTTCAGCAATGATGAGTAATGACTATAATATTACCTTAATTTGATTAACTTTTATGTTTTTGAAAACCTAATTTAATTTCTATTTGGCATAAAATTACATTTTTTAGTTTGAAGTATTTTCAGAATTTTATTACGGAAAAATGATCGAAATAGCATAGTAGATGGCGGAGCTACAAATCAATAAAACTAATGAAGTTGTAAATTGCCCAATTTCAGTTAAACACACATATTAATATATCTACTTGTTGAAAAACAGATAATGATAGACAATAGTTATTATAATAGCTGTGATTTGTTAGAGCTTTTAGAATTTTTAATTTTTGCTAGAAAAATACTGACGACATTAAAATTTAATGATTTGAAAAAAAGTAAAAACGTACGTTGGCCTTGATCAGTAGTCTTAAAAAATGCCTTGATAAATTTAAATTCAAAAATTGGTCTCAAAAAATAATTTTTGAGTCGAATTCCATTCGTTCACTTTGAATAAGTTTTTTAAAATATAGTAGGCATGCAGTATAGGTATGTACCCATTGTACCCATTGTACCTATCTATCTACCTATATATTATTATGATCACTTTCAAATACACCTACCTAACCTATCCGACTAAAAATGGTATTTCCTGAGAACCAAGCTAAGAATATAAGTATGAATTATGTAAGTTGTTCTTTATTTTAATGATGTTTGTTATATATTCATTATACAAATTAATTACTGTCGAACGTCGATCATTAGTCAAAACGCGTTGTTTTAAATTAAAAAACTTTTATTTCCATTTTCGTGACTTAATGAACTTCAGCGCAGTCTAGAATTGAAATAAACAACTTTTGTGGATATTATTATACATTGC
The DNA here is from genome assembly GCF_005508785.2 of Acyrthosiphon pisum. Classification (NCBI taxonomy): domain Eukaryota; kingdom Metazoa; phylum Arthropoda; class Insecta; order Hemiptera; family Aphididae; genus Acyrthosiphon; species Acyrthosiphon pisum. Next base: position 57,485,610 of record NC_042493.1, read on the forward strand.
TAAGACATAATTCATTGTGTTGCGCGTGTATTATTATTGTAATTAATATTTATTCCAGTTTTAGTTGTACTCATTTTCACGTGACGCGATTTCTCGTGGACTTCTATTATTGCACTTTTAGAAAAGTAAAAGTTATTAAGATTTTATGAACACGTTCAAATTATAGTTTCTGTTTCCGTCCCAGTTATTAATTAATGTTCATATTTTAATAAACCAGACAAACAGTTTTACGACAACGGCAACAACAACACTAATGATAATGAACACAATGCAAAACAAATACCGTAGCAATCAAATAATCGCAGAAGACGTAGGTATTATTTGAAGTTCCTACCCACGAGCGACAACAATTTAATTGTGAAATGCATCCCTCACTGTTTTTAATATTTTTCAATGGTTTATTTTTAAACTGAAATGGAAATATTTCATGTGGGTGGGTACCTGGTTTTACACTTTATAATAATATTTGCATTTCAGAGAACGTATCAGCAACTCCAACGGCCAGCAGCGATCCCTGTTAATCCATGTTTATATTACGCGTTATCAAGTCATTACCTCTGCCTGGTTTTACCTCGATATGTTTTTTTTTTATTAAAATCAGAGTAAGTACCTGTCACAATACCCCGTAGGCAGGCGTGTGTATAATCAAGAACATCATTCGATTTATTAGAAACGATATTATAATTTATGCTTACCAAACATTATACGTAGAAAACAAATAAAATAGGCATTTGTAACACCAAGGCTGGGCAAGTTAACGATTTTTTAACGCATTAATTTAAATTATTTTAAAATAATAAAGCAAAGTTAAGTTAAAAGTTCCTCGTATTTTTTTCGTTAACTCGTTAAGTTAAAATTTAATTTGGAAAAAAAAGTAACTTAACTTGGTGTTGAATTAAAATGTTCTATATGGTTTATTAGATAGTTTTTTTTTACGCTCAAGAAAATTACTGGGGAAATTTAAAATGATACATCAAAGTAAAAACCTCATTCAAAAATTTACATTATTCTTCGGACGATAATTAACTTAATTCAGATACTTTTGAAATAAAATTAACTTGAAGTTAATACGTCAATCTTGAAAAAAATTAAAAAAGTAACTTTTTAAGTTATTAGTTAATTCGAAAAAAAAGTAACGAGTTAATTTACTTAATTTTAACTTTTAACTTTTTAATGCCCAGCCTTGTGTAACACTGTAGTTTGTTGATATATAGTGATAATGATCATGGAAGACATATTTGGTAATCACGGTCCAATATGTGCGTAACACTCTGCAATAAAATGTTTGATCCAATATATTGTAGTTTGAGTTATATAATCATAAGTTGACGCAGATGCTTTTGACAGGGGAGGCAAAACTGCAGATGAGATGGTCCAGGCGTCTGGACACTCCACCTCCCCCGTGGGCCATGGATGTAGTATTGTAGTTCTATTAAACCATATTATAGTGTAATTATCTATACGGACAATATGGTTACCCTAATAAACTTTAAATATAAAAATACCACTGCAACGCTTTTCAATAATTAGGTACCTATTTTTAATAATAATAATGTCTTCAAAAAACAACAAAATAGAGAATATAATATTTAAATACCTAACATTAAAAAATATAATTTACCTATTTCAATATTCCATAAAGTTATACGGTAGGTTTTAATATTTTAAAAACGTAAAATTATGCTTGAATACTTGATCCTGTGTAGTAAATATACTTATGAGTCCATCTAATCTTACTTGACCCCTAGTAGTTCTCAACTTGTTTCAACAATAATTAGTTTTGACAAGAATCTTTCACGGGTGCAACTTGTTACCGGTATAGTAACAAATTAACTTTAAAGCTATGAAGACATTAGAAAAATATTCTGTGTATCACAAGTGAACCACTTTATTCATTCTTCGCGAAATATTTTAAAAAACAGTATATTATACCTAAGTACTTTTACGGGAGATCTCGTAGGAGCGAAAAATCTTACTGGGTAGGCATGCTGCCATCCCCGGTCGTATGCTTATGTATACAGGGTGATTGATTAAGCGTAAAACACTCATTATCTTAAAAAGTATTCACTTTTTTCAAATTTTTTTTTCAAAATTTTAGATCTACGCTGTTCTAGAATTATATAA
>NC_042493.1:57490200-57512549 GCF_005508785.2 Acyrthosiphon pisum
AATATGTGTATGTGGTAGATAAGAAAAAATACATACAAGAACTTTGTACTTGAACTTTATTTATAAAAAAGTGCATAATAAAATTTAAAAACTTAAAAATGTGAAATATTAAAAAGTAAAAGTTATTAACATTAACGATTCAAGATCATGATTTAATCAAATCATTTAAAGTATTTGGCACAATTAAATTATGAATTATCTTACAAGCTTAAAACAATAAATATAACCTAATAACCGTTTATCTACTCAAGGTATTTTCATGTACTTCACGATAACCTGGTAAATGGTAACAGGTATACTTATGAACCATGATAATATTATAGATAATCGTGGTAATCGTGCACCATAGACCTTATACTTAGTATAAGGTAGTTATCAAGGTGGATATATATCCACCTTGGTAGTTATACTTATACTAGTAAGGTCTATGTCGTGCACAGAACAAAATTAACAATACAAATAACAGCTGATATGATTAGCGACAAGACGTGATAGTCCAATAATCCAATTACTTATAATATATATGTAAATATGTATAAATACTATTTATAATCAATGGTATGTATAACAATAAAAGTTATTGTCGGAAGTAGGTAGGTACACTGATAATCATTTATCACCATATCTTCGGTATCGAATTTATTACTTGTAACTTCTGGTCTTTATAAGCGATAAGTATATCAATAATATCATGGCCAGTGGCACTATTAGCGTGGGGGAGAACTGTGCAACATAGTGGGGTATTTTGGGGCACAACTATTAGGCTTAACTATCGTACTTACTGAATTGATTTGAATAGTTTATTATTTTTTACGCTGGAGCACAAGAATCCCAATTACTGCGGTCTGCAGTACTGACTAGGTATAACGCATTTACACACAAACACCTCTCAAAACACCCCAACTTTGAGGAGTTGTATCTCGTCAACGGATAAACGAAAAATGAAAATTTAAACGTGATAATTCATGAGAAAAAAAGCCTTACTAAATTATGAAATTTTTAGTATGGGTTGCCATTTGAAAATCAAAAGTTGATGGTGGTTTACCTAATAAATATAAGGGTGAAAAATATAAAAAAATCATATAATTCTAGAACAGCATAGATCTAAAATTTTGAAAAAAAAAAAAATTTGAAAAAAGTAAATACTTTTTGAGATAATGAGTGTTTTACGCTTAATCAATCCCCCTGTATAATATATACATAATGAAGTCTTAATAATCTATTCACTATATAGGATATAAGCATGTCAGCCAATTGCACACATTTTAAAATTGAGCAAAGTACGATTAGACCAGTTGGGAAAAATCATTCTAAAAAAGCGGGTAAGTGGTTATCACTTTGCTGTACAGTAGGTTACAAGTGGGTCACTGTAATGGATAGTGTTAAATTTGAATTTAATGATATTATATCATCGTATATGAAAAACGATTCTGAGAGGAGTTTGTCAGCCTAGGATATTATTTTACATTATATTATTTATATTGTTATTATTTATAATTATATGATAGCCAGTAGAGTTGAATAAAATATTATTTGCCATTAACATATTTCAATATTTGTACATAATAATATACTTAAGAAATTTCAAGTCCCCATGTATAATATTTTTAAATTTACAACAAAAAAACTGTATTTATCTATATTTTTTAGATTTTTTGGTTACAGAATTAACAACTTACGTGGAACCTTGTTTAAATGTTTAATCCTTAGCTATAAAAGTTGAACATTTTATACATTTTTAACTATAAAATCATTTTTCAATTTTTCAAGTGATAAATTTTGTCAAAATTTGAACTGCTTATAAAAAAAAATCGTGCCTATGTATTTTTAATATTTTTCAACTGTTATTGTAACAGTATATCAGGAGCCTCGTATTACATTTCCACGCTTTTTTACCCAGCAAATAACATTTTATTGACATTTATAGAAAAAAAAAACTAAAAATTAAAAATGTCTGCAAACAGCTAAAAACAAGTTAAAATATTATGGTGTGCAGAAAATGATAATAAACATTCATTGACCATTTCATGTATCTACGGTCATTTTTTTTGGAGTTACACCAAAATTAATAATCGATTTTGTCAAAAACCAATTTTGCGTAAAAATTCCTGTTTTTCTTTATATTTTATTTGTTTTGCCCGATGGTCTTGAAAACTACTGTGAATTTTAAATCTTGACCTTCTCAATATACCAACTAGATTCACGTTCCACAAAATACTGAAGTTGAAAATCGAAGCATTATTTCGACTACTTATCGTATACACACACAAAATAAAATAACACACTTCATTGTAAAATCAATACATTCCTCTGTTCAGAATCTAAAATTGCAATCTTATCGGAGTAATTGTTTATCCGGGAAAATTATAATTTGTTATATACATTGTCTATTCATAGTGTTAAATTATTCGTTGATATAAATTAGTAATTTTGTTTTATAGTTAATTTGTTAGGTATGTTGTATGTAGTACCTACGCCGTGTTGTAATGTATTGAAAAACAAAAGAAAAAATATTTTACTATAGGTTCAATATGTATAAACCTGAAAAAAAAAACCTTTTAAGTTTTAAGTATCAATTGGTACTACAATATCAAAGTATATTACTAGAGGGTCCTTGCCCGCTTATCGTTCCAACCTTCACTCTGTGATCTGTATAGTAATTAATTAATTTTTTTTTTATATGGCATAGAAATAGTACAGTCTAAATAAAAATTACATTACTTTTTTAAATACTGAGAGATAAGGTACCACATCATTGGTACATGGGCCATTATCTAAAAACTAAAACGGCATAATATTATATTCAGGACGTTTTTGTCATTCAAGTATTTTTGACCTAATAAATTCATACCTTATTATACCCAATTATACCGTTGTCTGTCACAATAATATTATAACGCTTAATATGTTGTATAGTTCTAGTTTATGGGTTATATTATATGAACAAGTAAGAATAATACGATGTAACAATCTATTATATGCCTACATTATATTGTATAATAATCATTGCCTAATATTTTATATTTTTACTATAATGTATAATTACTTGGGTTTTCAAAATTTGTAAAATATATGCAAGACTCATATTATATAGTAGGTACGTGGACGGACGGATCTGCTTGGAAAGTTTCCACCAGAGCATTTATTGACAATATAGGTACTGTGAGTTTCTAAACTCTTGTGCCCCGACCATGGTAAGCACGGCAGTGGTGATCACCCGCCATATTGCAGATTGCTTATGATAATCATTGCGACCTGTTGATTTTAGAACTTTATATTTTCCGTAATCCTATCTTAGGAAACGATCGTCAAAGTTCGGTTCTCGATCGCATCATTTTCATTTTATATGCCATGAATAGTGTGTTTCGAAATTCCAGCCGGGATTATCAATATTTAACCAACCGTTTTCGAAACGCTGTTTGTGGATGTGTAGTATAATATATATCGTGTGGTATAGTGGCGAAACGAGTCTTGATCACTCCCAGGCTGGTGACACAATAGCCACCCACTTTCCGGAAGATTGCACGTCAAGATAGGATGCACAAAGTCACCTTTATTATTCACAGATTCTTTTTATCAATAGCGAAAATTGCATACCTTTACCTACATCTGCGACGGTGTATAAAAATTAGAATTTATTATGATTACGTTGTATAATAAGGGTAAGTTTGGAAAATCCGAGGAAAACCTTAGCAAAATAATCTCGTAACGAATTATTGTACCTATACAAAAAACTATAACACATAAATATAAAGTATTGTGGTGCATTACCATTGGTTTTTTTTTATCCGTTGACTATACTTTGATAGGTGTACTAAGTGTGTCCGATATTTCGTTTCATCCAGATACATTAAGGTGGTCATTCGTCTCAGATATTCTAAGACGTTACCATCTTAGAAAGTCGTGTCCCGGTGACCCGAAGATCTTGTTCCCATGTTTGATTATTAAGTAACATAATAATTTATTTAGGAGAGGCCAAAATGTACACTTGATATAATATATTATATAAAAACAATAGTGGTGGTATTTATACAATACCAATTGAAATATACAACTCATCAAGCGATAATATAAACCTAAACAACGCAATTTTTTAAGTACCTATATTATTATATTTTATACACACAGTGGAATTTTTAAATGCAATTTTTTCGGCAAAAGTGAATTCAACCTAATGTTCTAATTATCAACTAATGTCTAATACTAAAATAAATCACTTTAATCTCAACAATATCATAAAATATAATTAGTAATATTAGCTGACAAACCGTCTTCGCTTAGAATCGTTTTTGTATACAATGATTTTATATTCAGATTCAACACATTCATTAAGGTGTTACTCGATATCTAATGTAGAAAAGAGTGTAGGTAGGTATCACATTGCCTACCTTTTTTAAAATTCGATTGTGTTATATAGACACTTTTTTAGTTATAAATTTAATTGGAACCAATTTATTACACAATTGTGTCGTATTTATGGGATTCCTTTGTTAATCGTCAAATATATTACAAACCCGTTCCAAACAAGGTAAATTTTATGCAATTAGATTTAACCCGTTGTGGTATTATTATTCATTAGGTTAATCACCCAACTGATCCGAACGGTTGATCAAATTTCAAATAAAATTTCCAAAATGTAGACGTTCCGTTTTGAACTTTGCATATTGAAATTATCTGTAAATAATTTATAGTCTCATGCACCGATTAACAACGAAATTTTTTTTGAAAAGTAGCGTGGGAATCATTGGAATGATATTTCTGTAATTAATTTTTATACTTCACCATTTTGTAGTCGTACAGATTTCAATTTTCAGGTATAAAGTCTCGTATTTCATTTGCAGTATTTATTACAGTAAAACCTCTTTATAACGGATTCACTATAAGACGAAAATCTCCTCACAATGGAAAATAATAACAGTCCTGTATTACCTATAACCCGTATATTGCAATCTCTATAATAGAAACTCCTTTATAACGGAAAAATCAGTTGGTACCTAGCGATTCCGTTATAAGGAGGTTTTACGGTAATTTATTATTATATACCATAATTCATTATATTGTGAAGATTGTATAACTCTCTTGTAAAATAAAAAAAAAGATTTAACTTATCAAACTAATGTTTAATCTTAAATCGTATACAATCGACATAATAGTTTCAGTAAAGAATTTAAAAAAATAAAACTTTTTGATAAAATATTGTACCGCTTCCATATAGTATATAGGTACCTACCTATTTACTTTGAATAATATTATAAAGCTTTCTTAAAATATTATGCACATGGGTAATCATGGTGATAGAAACTATAAAAGATCTTGGTGACCCATTTCGTTCTTCAGTAATTGACTATTGTTGAATCAAAATTAAATTTTAGTAAAAAAAAAAATGTGATAAATATCTATGGAAAAATATTTTTTTGTTGGTATGTGCGAGCTATGCTGCATATTTTCTGTAGAACTTGGCGATTGCTGCTAAAAATGATAAGTATTTCTATTGTCAATCCCGTCACCATTTAAGTAGGTACGATAGTACCTATCTATCTAAACTATTAATTATGGAGGAAATTTTTGTTCTAAGGTTTTTAAATATTTTTGTCCATATATTTCATACACCGACGCTAATTATTATTTATTATTCGATTAATCGTCTTGTTTAAACCTACAGATTAAATAAAATCATAATCTCCAATTTTTATTCCATTATATAGCACACAAAGGTGCCTACCACATTTCCACACACAAACACTAATATTGTCGTATTCGAGTATAAATATTTATATTTTAAGTCTCGTAGATAAAGTTATAGTATCTAACAAAAAATCAAATAAACACCGACTTGAATATGGTTTCTTATCAGGTACAAATATTATATTTAATATCGAAGAGGTACGCGAATAACGATTAATCTGCACTCTATTTGGTGCAACAATATAATTATCATTGTTGTGAAACATACATACATTTTTCATCGGTAGTTCAGTGAAGTAAATTATATATAATATGCTTGTCGTGTTATTATTTTATGACACAATAGTTCTAAGTACTCATATATTATAGTCATTTGGTATGACGTTTCCTTGTACAGATGTAGCCAATAGACACATTATATTATATCAGCTATATACGTTATTCCTATGTATAACCGATTGACGTTTGACCGATCTCTCGATTCGTATTTTTAACATATTTGATAAAAAATCAAGTAGTATAATTTTTTTTTTTAACTTTAATTTATTATACAAGCCGTATATACGATTATACTTATACGGGTACTTATAATCCACAAGTACTACTACAGTAATAATAATATCACGGGAGTTACTCGCTTGCATATAAAAGCACAACTCGATTGCCTACATAGATTTTTTTATATCCACGCTAAAATGACCCAAACGTAGAACTCATTAGCGTACATAAGTATTATAACAAACAACAAATGTCTACTAAAAATTGCACCTTGTTATTAAATTAATTTAGTAAATAATAATATTTATATATATACATACATTCAAATATGGACTACTAAACAGGCATGATCAAAATGTTTTTTGATTTTATTTTTAAATTTAAATTATATTTGATTTATGACTTATTATGTTATTTTAATTATATGTTTATTTATTTTCTTTGGCGTTACCAATACTAATTTAATGTTATGATATTATATGCCAATCTATTTTAATATTATTACAAACGATTTATGGATTTGTTACATAAAGATAATTCATATTTTATATAACAACATATTAAACATATTATATCTAAATGAGTTAAGTTTGTATATGGTGTATTTTCCAGGGCGTAGACATTTTGAGCAAATCGACCCAAACTGTGGTCTGTTTGATTGAATAGTTAGGTATATTATACCAAATGGGCGAGTGTTTATTCCACAAAAATACCGTTTGGACGAATAAGTATGAATGAATATGTTTATAGGTAAATTAATTTATATGTTGTATAGTAATGTACATTGTACAATAATAAATATTGTAAATTGAAAAATAAAGCCACGTACAAAACACATTATAAACAATAAATAATGAACTGTAAAAAAAATATTAGTAGGTACATACTATAGTAATATTGTAATATTATACAGTCAACATTAATAAATATTTTGTAATTAATAAAACAAAATCATATACGATGTATATAATAGAAATAATTTTTTAAAAACATTTGAATCAGTCACCGGGATTTTGTTTTACGTATGCAGGTATAATAAATTTATCTTGCCCAGACGGTATAAATGATAGTCACCCAAATGGACTTTTAATTTTTTGGTCAAAATTATTACCTTCTGTCCAAACGACCGCCATTGTAATCAGAAGGGGGGGGGGGGCTGGGGGCAAGTATCCGACATTTTTTTATGAACAACGGTGTCATAAAGTAACAGGTGATAAGTATTTTAGTTCTACAAAAACTAGAGTAAAAATTAAGTGGATCCGCTCAAAAAAAAAAGAAACATTCCTGGCTACGGCACTGGTCTTTTCGCTGAATATTGATGATATATTTTATTTCATTTTTAGTCTGATTCTAATTTAATTTGTATTATTGTTTCAATGAGTGACTATAACTAAATAACTTGGAGGAAAAGCAGATTCAGGCAGAATATAACTTGCAAATTCGGTAAACATATAGTCGTAGGTGCAACAGACAGATAACAAAATAGTAAAACCCTCCGACATTTTCCCGTAAGTTCACCGGCTCCGAAAGATATACCTCCTTAACTGACCTGATTATAAGTTTTATTGTTGTACGCAAATGAATCATTATAGTTCTGGTAAACAAATCTGTATTCAACAAAATTAATATCATTGACTTTCAATACGTTTATAATCCATCGATAAAACGTGATACCAATGATAACAATTATTATTATCAAACAAAAGTTCGTTATAAAAGTACGAAGTCTAATAAAATATAAAATTAAAATAAACACCAGAACTAAATCGTTATCAATAATAATTTAAGAGGTAAGGGTTGCTTGTGAATAAGCCAACCACCATTCATACAATGGACAGTAACTATGGTGACGGGATTTATATTATTATAGGAAAGGTCAGCAACGTCAAAGCTTGTGGTTTAACAATAGGGACTATACAGACGTCAGAATCATATATCGGCTGTAAATCACGACCAAGCCATTCAAAATCTTTATGAATGAAAAAAAACCTCCCAAAACAATGTATATACCTATATAATATAATATATACTTCAATTTAAAATTATTTTATGATTTTATGGTGACCCAAACGGTATGGGTATAATATAATAAACAGATTGATTATGTTATAACACATATAGATGCAACACAAAAACACCAAAATATGGATATTAAAATTATGATTTTATTACTGATATTACTGACACAATATGTCCCACGATAAAGCCACAACTTTATTATTATTATTGTTATTATTAAAACTGTTTTCACAACAATCTATAAAATTAGTGTTTTGTAAGATTTAAACCCTCGAGTTGGGAAACCGTTCACTAACCTTACCTAAATTTGATTTTTATTTACCTTCTTTTATTCTGGGGGGGGGGGGGGCTTTAAGTAAAGGATCGTTACATTTTTAATAACACCTACAACTACTGGCACATACTATTTTTGAAACAAAATTAGAAATTTCACAAACCTATAAATAATTCAAAAAGAGTCGAAATATTTTGAAAATTAGACTATGTTTATAAAATACTAATTTAAATATTTGGTGAAAATGTCAGGTGTTTTCAGTTATTCGTTTTTAAGTTAAACCAAAATAATCAATTTTGTCAAAAATCAGTGTCACGTAAAAATTTCGTTTTTATTTTATCAGAAAAAATATTGTAACTAAAAATCAAAACATATTTTATTCTATAAAAACTGTCTTTAGACGCAAAAAAACACACATATCATTGTAAAATCAATACATTAACTCACGCTATAAAAACTAAAATTAAAATGTAATTTAAATTTTCAATTACCTACCATTTAGAACTTTTAAATAGATGAATTTCAAGTGATTTTGCATTGTTTATATATTAGTTGTGCTACTAACGTTGATTAAAATATTGGCCCACCCGCTATATAATAAAAAAATACCACATTTAATATTAAATTTATCATAATATATCAAATCTACCAATTACCAATTTACCTACTAATAATTTAAATAATGTTTAAAATTCAGCCTACATAGAAAACAACAACAGTTAAGTACAACTTACTGTAAGTATGTTTTTAAATATTTGTCATAATAAATTTAATTCTATTGATATCTTATGCATTTAAAATCAACTTACATCTATGCAAATTGCCTAAACAGGTCTAGTTAAATTGGTGTGTTTACCTAGAATAGGTTAGGTATATATCCTATACTATATTATATATCATAACTCATATATTGATGCAATAATTTTAAATTTATATTTATGTCGTAGGTAAAAATATTTTTTTTTAGAAATCGCAGTCCTTATTAAGTGAGTGTGACAGTTAAATTGGATGAAACGGAAACGCGCTTTTGTGATTCCCATTACGATAACACGTCTTAAATTATAATTTTTTTTTTTAATTAACTCCTGGAAATAATATTATCTTATACGGAAGAACACTTTAATTTGGTAGTAAATTTATGTTGGTATACATCCAACAATAATAATTTAATAATTAAAACAGAATACTATTGAGTTATATATGGGTATTTATATAAATATTTCATAGTTTAAAGATACAATTATGTCGATTTGAAGTAAATAGTTTTATATAATTTACTTATATGTACTTACATTATACGTAGGATATTGGTAGGTATTATGGTTTATAAGCCATATCTCAAATTGGGTACCTATACGTACATTTTAGTTAGCTATAGGTTAGTTGTTAATAATTTACTTAATAATTTTACTTTAAATTGGTACTCACTAACATAGTTATAAGTTTATTATTACGTCAACAGTGATGGCATATAAATAGTGCTTTAATTTGTACGTAAATATATACATATAGTAGTATTAAGCTATACTTACGTATAATGTACTTTTGGTAAAAGTATTTGTTGAAAATATAAGAACGGAAATCGTTCAAGTGACGACTAACTTTCGTTATTGACCTAAAACCTCTATAGTTATGGACAATTATATGTCGATCTTAGATAGTCATTAATAATAATAATAATAATAATTACTCATAATAGTAAAAGGAACTGCAGAGAATATTCGTCCATCGATATAAACTTACATTGATTGTATTTTTTTGTTGAGTCAATAGTTTTTAAAAAATAGTTGTCAGGCTTTTCAAAAAAAATCCTACATTAGTAACTACGGCATGTAATAATGACATACCAATAATAAGCAATCAGTATAAAATTTGTAAACAATACTTAATACTTATGTATTATAAAATTAAAAAGTTAAGTTGTCAATGTTTTTATAAAATAACACAATAATTAATAATAATTAATTAAATTATAAAAATTATTTTTAATATTGCTGATATATTCCAAACATTTATTTTATTAGGTAGATAGTTCATCAAAATATTTTTAGGTCGGCATTAATTTTGTTGCACGATACTAGTTGTGTAATGTATTGCCATTTACCTATATCTAAAAAACCCTCTATAGGGGGGGGATACCTTGGTTATTCTACCCCCGAATATAATCTAATGAAAAGGTAGTGTCTTGAACCAAATATATACTTATATTTTCAATAGGCTACTACCTAATTAAACATAACGACTTTGTTTTTTTACAAAATTTGTATTTATTTAGAACTAAACTTTGTTATTTTTAATTAGTGGGTTTAATAATACTCTTAGTTATATTTGTAGAACCCTTTATTAATTCATCCAGTCAAATTATGAACCTGCCATGTTGACTACTGTTAAAACTTTAAATCAAACAATATTTGGTTCATTTAAACATTTATATTTTAATACCTATTATACAAATGACATATTTTGTTGAACCATAACACATATTTTTTAGTATCACGTAAAAATAGATGCTTAAAAATAAATATTTGTTACAACTTAGTTACAACTTCAGTAGCTAAGGCAATTCGTTAGTTGCACTATGTTTACATTTTGTTAACTTACATGCTACCTATTGGAATTTATATGCATTATTTTACCTTATTTTTTCCATATTTTTTTGTTGTTGGATTAAGTACAGTTTTTTTAATACAATTTTTTATTTCTATAAATGATTATAGCATACATGATAGTAATTAAGTATATCTGTCTATATAGGAGGTATCAATAATTTTTGATACCTATTATATTATGACTTGACGCCTTGACTATGGCTCGATTATTGGGAATCATTATTTTTGAATCAAAATATAATTAGTTGAACGAGTGTAGTATCGCTGCTTTAGCTATGCTGACTTCCTATTAAAAATTGACCATCCTCGGAATTTTACGGGGCATAAAATAGCGCATCTACGGGTCAATCATAACTTTTTATTAAAACTAATTCAGGGTAAGATACTAAGATTGATGCACCTCGACTGATTGAGTGTATATGCCTTAGAGTCCCAACAACCCATACTATATTCTACGAGACCTTTCACATTCCAACTTTCTGTTCAAACTGTTTATAGAATAATTTTTTTGTTAGAACAACGTGTAATTTAAATGATAATATGTTGATATAATATGGCCTTAAATTTCTGTAATTTAATTGTGTTTTGTTTATTTATAATTTGTTAATATTTTATTATCTACAAAAATTGTATCATCTAATGTTATAACAACTTATTTTATACGTATTATTTCATAGTGTTTACATGTATAAAGCTGATTGAAATTTATATCAATATTAGTATAAACTAAAAATCTGTTTATTTAACATTTATATGTGAATCGTATACTCATATTATAAATGTATTATACTATAAAGTTTAAATAATATCAACTATCAATTACTATTATGCTAATAAAGATATAATAAGCACATTGATATTGATAAATAATAATACATATGGGGAACAGAGTGGCTAAGCGGACTAAGTCGTCGGTTGCGACGCGCACCGACGACGGTTCGATCCCGGCTACGGGTGGAATTTTTCTTCGGGCAGTCACGGTGTCCGATGAGAAAGGCCACTATTCACCCGAGCATGGCAGATATACCTACGGGGGCCCACTTAAAAATTCTGCCAAACAAAAACAATCACGTGTAAAAACTCACCGTTCCAAACCCTATACCAATACCAAAATACAACCCTACAAACAGTTAATGGCCATAGATGCTGGGCTTAAGGATCAATAAAAATAAAATAACACATGTACGAGTATTATTATATTGTTTGGAATATTACAGTATCTACCCATTTAATTTCTTCGAATGTACAATACAAAATACATTAACAAATATATGTTAAAACTGTTTAGTGTAGGTACTTATTATAGTATGGGTAAGTACATGTTACAAAATACATATGTAATAATGTAAATTTAAATCAAGATTATAAATAATATTGATCATCATGCATAAGTTTTTAATTTTAAAACAACTTAATTTTATAATCCGTGATCGGAAACAGAATTTTGTGATCGTTGTAATATCGGATATTTAAAGTACCTATAGTAGTCAGACGATTTTTTTTTTCATTTTTAGCATTTTAACTTTAAAGTTTATTCAAGTTTATGTAAGAGGAGTTGGTTAACCCTTGTAAACCTTGTGGCACTTGTAGTACTTTTCTATACTCTAAACTCTAAAGTGTAAATGGTTATTAATAAAATATATATATACAGGATGTAATAGATAGAACTGACTTTTGGAATAACTTTTGTTCTAATCAATATTTTAAATTTTTTTTTGTACACCCATATAATTTATAGCCACTTGCGTTACACGTATAATAAAAAAAATTATTTTTATTTTTTAATACTGAAAATGAAAAATTTTAAATTTGATTAAAATTTTTTTGAATAAATTCAAAATAGCCAATTTGTGAATCTGATTATTTAAGTACGATTTGGATGGTAAAAACATTTATCTAGGTCAAGTAGCTTATTTTCAAATTGTGTTTGATTAAATTAATTTGGAAAGCAATAACTTTTTTAAAAACATTATTTTTGGAAATTTGCTTAAATGGGTATATTTCTTAAACTATTTACTAAACATATAATTTTATCAATTTTCGTCATACGTTTAAGTGGCATCAATTTATTTTTATTTTTTTTGGTCAGTTTTTTCACTACACCCTGTATATGCAATATGTATATGATAAACGTATCTAATAAGTAATAGCGATTTATTCACAAATCGTATCTATGTAGTTTGAAACAATCGCTTTCAGTACAAAAATACCTAACAATACTTGTAAGTAACGTGGATGGTAAGCTAACTATAATATTATAATGAATAACTACTACCTATGCCTATTCACGATCCACTCGACATGTTCGGATGATTTTATCGATAGGCCAAAGAATAATAAAGATAGCGCCACGAGAAGCAACAAATGATGTAAGAGGTATATTTCGCGTTGAACCTATGTATTATTACATCTGCACAATATTATATCAATATCTGTATATATTACGAGACGGGGTCGTTGTCACCGTGCTGGCAAAATCGTGCGACGTATATAATATTATTATAAACCATATTGTTTCACTGGAGTTTCATTCAAGTCCCGGAGCGGAATAGTATTAATAGTATTATTAATATTCGATGGGCGGATTCGTGGTTATAATCACTCCGTCCGCGATCGTGTACGTGCATCTGAACACGGCGAATATCTTACAAGGGCTTGCGAGGGGGCATGGTGGATCCGGCCGAAATTGGTTGTGGAGCTCTATTATATTGCTAGTTCTAGCATATTATCCACATTTATTTTATTTCAGTTTATGAAAACAGAAACAATGTAATGACTACAGAATTCTACTATTTATTACCTGTTTAGATATAATAATATAATAGTTAATAACACAACAAAATATTACTGTTACCTACTGAAAATATTCCTAAAAAATAACACATGCAGATAGGTAATTATTCAGCTGTAGCGTACAATAATAATATATAATATATTGTAAAAATATAATATACATTTAAGTACCTACAGTAAAAATTAATGTACAAGAATTACCTAATGTAATAACATTTTTTTTTGAATGTTTAATTTTAATGCTATAAATAAATACAGCAGTGAAAATGCTTAAATCAAACTGAATTTGGCTTATATTTTGTTGATGTTTGAGTTTTATAAAAAAAAAATACTTTCTTTCTAAATAGGTTAGTATAATTAATGTATTTACAGGTAAGTTTTTAAGTTATAGACTTGGGACTCGTTAAAATAATGAGTTCAATAAGAAATGTATTTTTCTGTAGTACCTACTTAATTATGTTACTTACTAAATAATGTTAATCTCTAAACATAATATAGTACTTTTATTTATGAGTTCATGAATTAGGAATAGTGCTGTCTAATATGAATTTGAACAAAACAAATGATGACTTATTAATATTTATGTTTATAAAACCAGGGAACTTATTTCCGCTGCATAATAATATGTAGGGCAGTTGTAGGTATGTCACTACTCACTCTATGGATAGTATGTTATAAATTTGAATTAAATTATAAATCATTGTATACAATGTACAATATAGGACCCTTCTCTATTTCTAAGGGTTGCTTACATTGCATTGAATTCATTTTATAAGTGTTTTTTTTTATTTTTGGTTGTTTGGACCAGTTTTAAGCCATACTAATCTATAATATGAAGTATTGATGTACTACTAGGGTGTACTGTAAAAGTCTAGAATGTTGTGAATATAGGTTAGTGTTATAAATAATTAGAAATCAGTATACATATTTTAAAAATTGTGTTTAGAAATTTATAGTTTAAATACAAGTTAACGTGAAAATATACAAATTTTTAAAGTTAATATTGTTGTAACTCGTAATAACAATATAATAACGGTGTTTGAGGAAAATTCGTTATTTTTCAGTTATTATTCAATTCCGTAAAATATTGAACATCAATATATACTTACTTGTAGAAGAAAAGTGTGACTATAATAAATTTGTATGATCAATATTTTAAAATGTTTTTGGTAAGAACAATACTTATGAGAAACCTTAAAGGGAATTTTACACGAACATTTTAAATGTCGATTAATAGCTTCAAAAGATATCGACCAACACGAAAAACGCGACAGAAATAATAATGAGTGAAATCCCCAGACACCGGTCGTATTTTCAGTTGTAATAACAATATACCCGTAATAATGTCTGCAGGGGTTTATTGATCTGTAAAGGATTATTCTTGTATGTACATCAATTCGAGAGAAAAATCTGGACCGGAATTGTAATTACCATCGCCGTCGTTGCACGAGTAGTATATGGGTACGTACACCCTTTTTTCGGAAGTAAGAGTGGAGTACACACGTACTAGTTGGTCGTGTGTGGGCACGTGCCAATAGTAAATATTTGAATGTTTGACGACGATTCATTTCAAATAATACGGATACAATTATACCACGGTATATATTGCTACGTCACTGGAGAATAAACACATCAAATGACGTAGCGTTCGAAATTCCGAAAAGACGAGGTACCTAGGTATATATAATATATATACCTACCAAACATAATTAGATGAAAAAATTATCAAAAAAGTATTATTCCGCAGTGGCCCAAGGGTTTTCAGGAAATATTGTTGGAGATATACATTTTTAAAATTCATATGAAATAAACATATTGTGGCTTGTTAAAAAAACACCCATAACGCTTATAGCAAAATGGTACTGAATATTTTTTTTAGAGGAATGGTGATCAGCTAATTTAATGACTACAGTATTTTTTTAAATTTTTATTTCATCTTATCTCATTTGAAATTATCATTTTATTGTAAGTCCTTTTATTATAATTTATAAGTATATTAGCTTAACATTTAATCACAAAAGGATTCCCCAGCATGCTTATCCCTTTTTTCTTTAATAATACAGAATTTCAAATTTTTATTTTTGGAATTATTAAATATACTTAAAGACCATACTTTCAAATTCTTAAGATCTTTTGTACTTCATAAGGAGTATCCTGTCGAGATACAAACTTCTGTTGTTAAAAAGAAAATTTCCTTTTTCTACTGTAAATTCACTGGTCAATAATTTTTCCAAACTTTTATAGGTATCAGAATCAAAATTCTTGTGTTGTGTCACTATTCTTTCAGTAGTGAGAGAGATATCACCACAGGACACTATATAAGTTGTTCAAAAAAATCTCAAGAATTTGAAAACATGTTCTTTGAGAGTATATGTATTTAAAAAATAAAAACTATAAAAACCAGATTTTACGACCGAATTATGGTAGAAAAAGAGGGTGGGCACTCTTGGTGAATATATTATTTAGAACACACTTGCGAACGTAATCAATGAACAATGAACTTATATGTGAGTACTTAGTAGTTTTATCTAATGTCGTAAACTAAAATATATTTATAATTAGGTACGTGTATTTTTTTATTTTAATAAAATGTCAACCAAATTAAGGCAATTAAGGCTCATTTGTTGTGCAACACACAGAAACAAACAAATTTAATTTTAATTTTAGTGCCTTGTGGCAACTTTTATATTGAAAACGTTTACACATCTCGTGTAGGAACTCTGCACAGTATATTATTGTTTATGATTTTATACCTGTCATGTCTTGCGTAGGAAGTTATTCTCACACTATAGTCACACTCCACCGCGACAGTATCTGATTCAGCCCTCTGCACTCCGCAGTCGATCGTTATACCCATTTTTAACATTATTAAGTCGCAAGTTATATTATAATCTTGAATCCGTGTTTTTGCGTTCAATTTAAATATTTAATACCTACCTTAATATTATATTCTCGGTCCGCCCGCTGCCGTTTTTCATCGACAAACGAGTACCTACCTACCAATACGATACATAATATTGTACAATATAATATTATATTATGTATAATTATTATGAGATATGCTCAATTCAATATAATATAACACTCTCGAGTTCGGCGTAAGCGTTTTAAACTATTACACAACTATTTCGTATAATGTTATAATGCAGCATTACAATTAATAGCTCGTTCAGGCAAATTATCGCATAAACCGTCGGAAAACATTGTACAAATAAGCAAACGCAGCGCCCACGTGAATTACGTATAGACAGCAGAAATATAGTGGGCGTTTAAATCGTTGAGCCGCTATTTAAATCGAAATCACTTAAAATTGTTGAAAAAAAACATCATCGATCGACGAAATGTTGGTCTTGTATTTTAATATTATAACTGTATTCAAAATAATCCAACATTATTTTTTGATTAAATATTATATTAGGAAATATAGTCGAAGGAAATATATTTTTAAATCGTGGTCGGTACATAAAAGTTTGATAGATTCGATAATGTCTTAATTTCTCTAGTAGTTTTCTTTTATTCATGCTACGCCGAACTACCGACAAAAATAAATAACCTTTGCGCAAAGTATCAACTACTATTATATACAGTCTTGATTTATAATCGATATCTAGTATTGAAACTATTTTTCTGCAAAAAGTATTCGCAGCAATAAACGGAAAAAAATCTATGTTACAGTAGCTAGACCCTTGCAAAGTACACTGCTCCCTACAATGAGGATCTAAAAAAAGTTTATCAATGCAGTTGTAGACTGTAAAACTATTATAAGTTTTGCGGTAAATCAACCATACAGTTTTATTCTGTAGGTAACACAAATGAGAAAAAGACGATCGTATTTCGATTAACAAAATATATTCGGTTGATTACATTTTCAGTCATTCAAAATTAAAATTAAATAAAAACATTACATTTTGAATATTTCAAAATGTATCAAAAATGTTATTTGGAATATTACTTAACTGTTTACAATATTTATCTACCTATGGTTTTTATTTTCCTAATGTCATCGAAATTTAACCAAAGTCAATTTATTAAAACAAAAACGGATGTGCTGTAAGTATAAATGTCTGCTGATTTTGCGATTTTTGGGATACTATAAATGTTTTGTTATAGCTATGTGGTGTAGGAAAAACGACCTTCCTATAAAGTTTGTACCATTCATGTTCCGTTTCCGATTCTGTCACGCGAAACTTTACGGAACACTACTTCAACACGAAAAAGATTTTATGCATACATACATGCATACGTCATATAATATACATACAAAACGCTTAAAAAAAACAATGTGTACACACACACACACACACACACACACACATGGGATTTAAATGCAGTAAATAGGTAGTTATAGTCACAGGTGTATCCAAAATTTTTCCATAATTTACTTTACGAGTTATTCTATTTTTAGGTCGTTTCACTTTATACATTTATCGCTCATGCGTCAATACTGTATAATATTGTTCCGGCGGGGTATCTGTTGTAAAATTTACAACGAAGGTTTCGAAGAGGAATGCGCAGTGTATAATAATAATTGTTATTATTACGAAATAAAACTTTTTGGGCGGATACGAATTTCGTTAAACGTATTAGATATAATGTTTATTATTCCGCATAAAGATGACAGGTGTAGTTTATTTATAATATACATCTTCACGTCGTATATAAAACTTATTATACCGTAGCGGATATGACGCGTATATTATATTATACTTTCGTCGAAAATTGATTCGATAGCATACTTAGAGCTGCTTCTTAGAAATTATATAATGATGATTTTGGTAGATAGATTTTGGAGTATGTTGATGGAAAAGATAATATTTCAATAGAAACACATTAAATTATCATAATATGAGAAATATATAAGTAAGTATACCCAAATTTTATGAATAATAAAAATAAATCTGTATTGGATGGATGTGTTGTCCATTTTTCAAAAAAAAATATGTGGATCATCTAGGTCCCTGTGTACTCTTTGAACTTGCAATGCAATGCCTTTTGTCTTAAAAAAATGTGTACTCTGTAATATTGATTAAAAAAAGTAAAACGTACTCGACGCTCGATATACAAAAACTGTTGATTATTATAAATAACACAAATAACTATTAACTTTGGTTTGAATATTTCTAATAATATAAGACTGTATAAATATTTTTTTCTTATCTGTTTCATGTACAGGGTTTTAGATGATGGGTTTTAGTGAATCTGATTTAAAAAAAGAATTATGTTTTTCCACAGGGCATTTCTTAAATGACATAACACATTTATGTAATTGAAAAAAACATGGTCTTTAAAGAGATAATCCTAAAATGAAAAATTCTAATAGTCAGAACTTGAATAAATACATGTTTACTTAATAAACATAATATGCAATATTATAAAATATCTGAATATAGAATATACCTAATATAATATTAAAATATACTTTGTAGAATGTAGAGCAGGCATGTCAAACACGCATCCCTCAGCTCGTTTTTTTTTACGACCAGTGGATACCAATATTAATGAACACTTAATTGAAAAAAAATATATACAATTTTCCTTTCGCGTCACAACTATGTTAATGAGAAGTAAGTAGGTGTACATTATGTTACTTTTTTGTCTTATCTTCTGATAAACTGTAGTTTACCTTTGTATTGTATAGTATTGTAAGTAATTAATACAATTAGATATTTGTATAAAACTATAAAATGTCTTTTTTCGCTTCCATTTTATGTGCGGCCCGCATAGTAAACTATTAAAATATATCCGACTCATTTAATACTTTGAGTTTGACATGCCTGCTGTAATTTATCGAAACGTAATAATATTGTGTTATGTTTAAATATTTTGTATTCCAGGAAACAGTAGGTAAATGCCGCTAGATTTGATATTAATTGTTTTTTAATGTAATTTAAGTCTGACGAACAATAATATACATAAACATTATTAAAATATAAAATGGCCAAAGTTACACATTTTAGATTCTGAGCGGAGTGATGTTAGTTTTACAATGGTTTTTATTTTTATTTACTTTTTTTGTGCCTGTCATCATCTTCTGGGGCAGTAAAAATGCTTCAATTTTCAACTTCAGTATCTTGTTTGATGGGAAAGTAAATCAAGTTGGTGCATTGGGAAGGTCAAAATTTAAAACCAGTAGGACAAAATCGATCTTGGGTGTAACTCTAAACAAATTACCGTATAGATACATGCAATTTTCATTGAATGTTTATATTAACATTTTGTAAACACCATCCTAACATTTTCTAAATAAGTTGACTTGTTTTGAGCTGTTTACGGATATTTTCAATTTCAATTTTTTTAAATTTTTTTTATCTATAATTGTCAAAAAAGTCTTATTCGTTGTGTAAAATGCTTGAAAATGTTATACGAGGCTCCTCACACATCGTAAAAATATAAGCTTAAAAATATTAAAAATACATAGGCAAGGTTTTTTTTATAAGCTTTTAAAGTACAATTTTTGACTTGATTTATCAAATTAAAAATTAAAAAATTATTTTGTTGTTAAAAATGTATGAAATGTTCAATTTTTATAGCTAAGAGTTGAAATTTTAAAACAAAATTGCACGTAAGTAGTTAATTCTGTAACCAAAAATTTAAAAAATATACATAAACACGGGTTTTTTATAGTTACTTTAATTTAAAATTTGGACGAAATTACATATTAAATAACCAAAAATAACGTTTTTAGTATTTTTTTCGTAATTTAATAATATTAATCTCAACTTACGCCGGCTACCGTATTGATAATAATTAATAACAATATAAATATAAAATATAAAATATCCTATACTGACAAACTGTCTCTCCTCAAAACCGTTTTTCGTATACAATGATATATGATATTATATCATTGAATTAAAATTCAATATCACCCATTACAGTGACCCACTTGTAACCTACTGTACAGCAGAGTGACATACACTAATAACAGATTATTTTTTTTTACAATGTTTTTCATCCTTCCACGTTTTAATATATTTTTTATTTTAAGAGAAAGCATATATAATGTACTTAAAGTATCTTATGAAAATGTAATAGCCTTAATTTATTTTGAACTTCTTCGATCACTGGGGGTACTATAACTTAAGTATAACTGTATAAGATACAAATAATATGCTCTATACGTGAGAATTTGGGTTTTAACTACACCGAGTCATGTAGATACGTAAAATTGAATAATATATCAAACTTGTACGTAACGTGTTACCAAAATTTTGTTAGCTATGTATTAAATAGTCAGCTCTAAGGCAACCTCTCACAATCTATTATCTTATAATTTTGCAAATAATAATAAATAATATGTATACATACCAAGCATGATCACTCTCGTTTGTTCTATTAATAAATATTTTTTGATTAATTTAAATGGTTATCATTGATTATATAGATTAGGTTTATTACTATTATATTTAATAGAATCATATTATATGTAAAATTGGATATATTTTTGATCTAAGCACAAAAACACATAAATATCTATATTGGATTTTATGTTGTCTTTTATCACTTGTTGAATCTGTCTCCAATTTTTTGTGTTTACATCAAAATATATCCAGAATTAAGAACTAGAAAATCATAAAACGACTCATTGTAATTATGTTAATATTACATTATATTCCAACTGAAGCGAATACGACGTCCGTACACACGTCAGTTATAATATTATATACATTTTTAATAATTTACAGTTAAATTTACATACATTTTTTTATCCTTTAAACCAAATGCATAAGAATAATAAATAAAATATAAAATCGATATGTCAAACATCAAACATATTATTTTTCTCTATAATTTTTGTAATTATCGGTGATTTTACTCTAAGAATACTCAGAACCATAAAAAAAAATAACACTTTTGCATGAATGCATTTTGTCTATGTTGTGCGGGGCAACTAAGACACAAAAATAGGGCTTTGACTCTCTACCAAAGACGTAAAAAAATGTCCGACCCGGAAATGTACACATGTGTATTTACATTACACGTTTAGATTTTTGTATGCGTGACAGAATTTACATTATGAATATTTTAAATGTTTACTTTGACTATATGTATGTATAGTTGATACGCGTATATTACGTAATATAAAATTATTGAAAACTTCTTACGTGGCAGAACATTAGTAAATACAAAGATTCAATTATACATGGAATGGACAATCGCTACTGTTTATATGAAAAAGTAACAATGAATGTATAAAACAAACTAATAGATGTATAGTCAAACAATTAAGTAGGTACTCTAAATAATTACAAATTACTAAGCTCTGATTCAAGGCCGTAAATATGGAACAGCAAGTTCGCAAGGTGGTGGATAAAAAAGTAATACTACAAACGAATGTCTGATGTAATGCATGTATATTATATTATACAGTTTATACTATATACATGTGTGTCCTGTAACTGTAAAAATTATTTTCTAAACAACAGATTATACAAATTATATTAAAAATTAGATTAAGGGGGCTGCTACCC
>NC_042493.1:57512801-57529553 GCF_005508785.2 Acyrthosiphon pisum
GCTCAAAATAAATACAAATGTAATGCAATTATTTCATGGAATTTCTAAAAAAAGGTTATTTTAAGGTCATTTTAAATTGAAAATTTAAAATCGACTTCCTAAGAAACCTAGATATTTTATCAATGAATTCAAACATGTATAAAAAATTTAAATCAAACATTCCGAAGTATATGTAATTTACCACCGCTTATTGGTCTAAAACGTATGAAAAATACGTGAGCTGCAGCCCCCTTAAAAGGAATAGTAAAAAAATTAAAATTAGACTATATGATTACTATAGTAAATAGTTTAAATGGTGTCTATATAGCTAAGTCTACATTTAAATTTTTTTAATAGAAAAAAAAACTGCTGGTAAGCTACTGTATTTTTTATTGGGTACGTTCGATATTATTTAAATTATGTTTACCTGAGTCATTTCATCAGTGAATCATTAACTCTCGCAGACCATATGAAATATTTGGTAAACCTACCTACTTTTCGAAACTCGGCGTATACTATTATAGTCCATAACAGAATCAAAATGTTGTCCGGGTCACATGAATATTAGTTGTTATTGTATTTCAAAAGAAAGCAAAATGTATTTATTTGTTGCTATAACCTTAAAGATATTGTACATATTTTACTCTGGTGGTTCAGTGGTCACATATTAAAAAGGTCACGAAACGCAATGGGTTAACAGGTATTGAACACT
Organism: Acyrthosiphon pisum; assembly: GCF_005508785.2. Lineage (NCBI taxonomy): Eukaryota > Metazoa > Arthropoda > Insecta > Hemiptera > Aphididae > Acyrthosiphon > Acyrthosiphon pisum. Next base: position 57,513,493 of record NC_042493.1, read on the forward strand.
ATTTTGATCCCTTTTATGCGTATTGACCCCCCCATCAATTGAATATCGGCGTAATACTTGCTCAGTTTTATAGCGGGTGCCAGTTTTAGGCTTTAGAATCGGTACCATTGATACAAAAATTGTCCATTAGGAACTTTTCACCGGCTCATGATACGCTTTATTATTTTGTCCATGGCCCAGCAATACGTTATTACACAGCCGTTTACTATTGTTTAATGGCACTAAGGACTATGGCGTTTATACGTTCAAAATATCGAACATTTCAGGATAGGTATACCAATCAACTCGAATTGAATTTATTTGTTTAGCGTTGATGAAATCGTAGTATTAATATAATATAGTTACGATAAAGTCAGTAATCTACTAATTTATATACAATAGGTTTACGTGAATAATTTAGTGTATAATATTAATATACTATATGTGATAAATTGCTCCAAGAGTTTTACATAAGTTCGTAAGTTTTCAAATCGAGGAATAACTCAAGAACGCACAAAATAACATCGAACATTACGTATTAGTTATTGATTAAATTCGGGAAATAACGTGGAACGTAGACACTTATAACTTATAAGTTATAAGTAATGGATAGGTAATAATGCATTTTTGGTTCTCAATTTTGAATATATATGAATAACCTTCGTCAAATTAATTATTACAAGCATTGAAACCTTATTATTATATTCGTAGAATCCAAAATATCGTTAATATAAATATAATTTCACCATCATGGAACCTAGACATTATTATTTCATCTTAAACAAATATATTTAACTTATCCTTACTAAAATATTATAACGTTGATGCAAAGACATTAGTAATTAATTGAAAAGGAAAACTAAATAAACAGAATGGACACCTCAGTTCGTTTTGAACGATATTTTGGTAATTTAATACTACCAACAAAATCGTAACTTCTGGAAATATGCAATTATATTAATATTATATATTTAAATCGTGTCGGCATATTGCAAAATGATTACTTATTTAATATACGAAATATTGAAATTATTCGTTAAACGAAAAAGAAAATGTTTATCAATCATATACCTACCTATAGGTATATTATGAATATCAAACATGCCGTGAAAGTATATTCAGGAATATTATACATGCATGGTTGATGGGTGGATGAGAAGGAACGTATATAAACTGGAAATAAAAATTAGTCAAAATTAATCGCTACAGCCAAATACATCAAAATATGTACCTACTTTGATTATAAATTATTTAGTTATAGGTAAATAATTTTTTACTTATTTGAGTAAATAACATATTAATTTATTATAAAATCAAAATAAAAGTAGACCCAATAAATTCAATGATAGTTATAAAATATAACTCTCTCAACTGTTCAACACAATGCATCCCCAAAGCAATAAGAAAAATATGTAAGACTAACAGGCTTATGACCACAGGTGCCTTCTCCCTCAAAAAAAAAAAAAAATAAATAAATTAGGTATATAATTGTATACTATTTCTTTGTGATATTTTTTCGGTGTATCATAAAAATGACTTTTTACTAGTTTTAACAATTTTATGAATAAGCAATCCAATAAAAAACTATGTACAACGATGAAAACATCATATTATATTGTTAATAAATATTAATGTACGAGTATAAAATACCTGAAATCTGAATACTAATGATTAATTATTATTTTTTTTATTTTATATTAATTTAATTTAATCCTAATTTAAATCTGCAGTAAATATACAGTGGACAATGCCAAACTGAAACTCGTTCGCAACTTTGTCGTTTTTGTGGTCCTTTGTTATACCACGGTCTACGATCGTCCACAATCGTGGTCTTAAAAAAGGTCACTCTGATATAAGGACCATCCGCAATCACGTTCCATTGGAAATAATAGTTAATACCGTCGATTTTCATTCAATGATAGTATACTAACCTAACGTTCCATTCGGTTTGTCTAATCGATCAATGGGAATCGTGACGATTATTAATTATAATCGCCTAGTTTTTTTAGGAACCCAACTTTCTTGTAATATACCACCAGGACGCCATTTATACGATGCAGACGTAGAATTGTTTTAACAATAACGGGACTCGTGAGCTTAGATCCACAAATTATAATATTACATAATGCGACGCTTGATAACATTATTACACGGTCGGGGTGCATATCTACTATACTTGCGTCCACCCAACAAATAAATTGAGCAAGTCGGCTGTAGCATAATATTATAATACAAATGATCAACTTCGATTGTGTATAAAAAATCGATAATCGTATATTGTAGGCTTTAGAAATAATATAAAATCTGTAAGCACAATATTAGTATTGTGCATATGCATAACACCTGTAGCCTGTAGGTACATATTGTATGGCAAGTACATGGGTACACGTCTTAATCAGTCATTATTGAAGTAAAATACTCAAATGTTCTAAATATCATTAACCTTTAAACGTTATTATAAGTTAACAAGAAACACAACTATTATAAGAATATAACCAGTACTTGGAGTACTATATGTAGGTACTACAAATAGACACGTACGTCATTTTTCCAAACATATTTTAGATTCTGAGCTGAACGAAGAATGTACTCACTGTTTTGACAATGATGTGTACGGTGTTTTCTTTCAGTCAGGCGCGGACTAGCTAGAGTGGCCGATGAGTGATCCCCGCCTGGCCGCCTGGGCCTGGCAAAAATTTGAGCTCCTTGAATACATTTGGGCCAATAACTTATAAATATTTTGTTATTAGCCCAAAATTGGGCCGAATTTTCTGTTTCCCCGTGGCCAATTTTACCCCCAGCAGTGGTGGCTTACAGTGACATAAATATGTCTCTAATTTAATACGCCAAAAATACATATCCACTATATTTATTTTTAATTAACATTTCAACAACTGATAAGTTTATATTTCGACTAAAACGGATATTTAATGGAATAATAACGATTTTAATTATTTCGTTATAATTCAAAATATTATTTGAAGGGACTTGGAATTTTTCGAAACTATGTAGAACGTAGGTATATAATAACTTATCATACACAATGAAATTTCCAAATTATTTCGATTATTTTTAAGCTATTCATACCATTCTAGAGTACGTCTGTATCAAAGTATTTGTTATATAAATAATATTATAATTATTATTACTATATTTGATGTAGGTATGCGATTAATTTTTGGCGAAAACTAGTAGTTAGTAGTTATAAACAATAATCGTCTATTGAAACATAAATTACTTACATAGATAAACAATAAAATATCTTCCAAAATATACGCTGAAGGACTGTCTCCACTCAGAATAGACTTTCGTATTAAATGATTTATCATTGAATTCAAATTTAACACTTCCATTAAGAGAACTTCACCTCCCCAGTATTTGGGAAATTTTAATATTTTGTGAATATTTTAAAGTGCTTGAATAATAAATATTTAACTAATAATATTTTATATATATTTTCTTCTCATTATAACAAAATATCATACTATAATATGATCAGTGTTGGGATTAGATAAGTACTTTTTTATCTAGATAAAGATAAAGATAATATGATGAAAATGTATCTAGATAAAGATTAAAGATAAATACATTTTTATCTAGATAAAAAAAAAAGATAATTTTTTTTAATAACTGCTATAAAGTCTAACTTTTGAGAGAACAGCTTAGTTACTACTTAGGACTTCAATATTATTTAAATACTGACTTTATGTTTAAATTAATGTTAGCAGTGAACATTATAATTAATCAATAACTAAGGTATAACTGTCATGATGAAGGAAACATTTTCAAAATTTGGTATAATATCAAGAAAAAACTATTTTAAACAACTCGTCATAGTAAACTTTAGTTATTATGAACCTTTACAACAGTTTTAGTATAAAATTAATTTATAATATTATTTATTCAAGCATCTACAACACAACAGCATTTCAATTGTGCAGAATTCCGGGTAAATGATATAGGTACACTATTACAAATATAATGTTATTACTTATTAGTTATTAGTTTATTACTGATAAATAAAAATTATATAAAGATTTATATATAGCTTCGATTACTTAAAATATCAATCGTACCCAAACCTAATTAAAAATTCAAGACCAATTGCAGTTGGTTGACACAGTTGACCCGTATCGGTACAGTTGACCCGTATCGGTACAGTTGTACACGTCGGAACTAGGAAAACAAGTTAAACAAAACATAACACAAAACGTAATTTGTAGAATATCATCGTACGAAAAATAAACCAAATAATTTAAAATCCATTTATTCATTTATTTAAAAGGTCTATTGGTTTCGTAGAAACATTTATTTCATGCCAACAATTTAAGAATTGATTATATTATGTATTATATTCCGTATCCAGACTATTACCTACCCGCATTAGATATTATTTTTAAATTTAATAGGTATTAACACTATTAATTGAAATAACGATAAACGCAAAATTTTAATAACGTTTTAATTCTAAATAACGATAAACCCAAAAATAATGTAACTTTTTAATACTGTAAATAACATAAGACAGGACTTTTTTTTCAAATGCAAGCCCTAGTTTTTAGCTATTTAAACTTCTAACCTATTCAAACTACAGGTCTGCGTTACGTGTGTGTATTCACTTTTGTTTTAATAACAGCTAGTTTTATGATATTAAATAATATTATAATAATAATTACTATGTTATAATGCATGTGATTTGTATTTTACATAAATTAATCCAGCCTCAGTGGCTCAGTATTACTAATAGCATACCGTCTGCACTCAGAATCATTTTTGCATGCAACGACTTATCATTAAATTTAAATTCAACACATCGATTACAGTGACTCACTCAATGAACAGGTTCACTCAACATCTACTATACACCTGAACGAGTTCCTTGGTCTTACAATTGTATTGTTATTATTTTTGTTTAAATTAATTACTTTTTTTGGTTTTAAAAAATTACATTATAAATTATATATTACAAAGCGGATACTTTTCGGAGCGTTTCAATACGAAAAAATCAAATTTCAAAAGAGTAGTTAATTAATTATAAATATTTAAAGTATGTTAATACCTAAGTAGAGTGCAGTGGTCTAACATTTTGCGAGATACTTCTGTTCCATTAAAATTCAATAATTTAAGCTATAAATGGATACATAATATAGAAATACTTAGAAAAATATTCCGCTTTGAAATATGAAAAATGTATGGTGCCATTCAAAGAAATAGTACCTAACATTAGTCTTAACAATTATAATTTGTATCGTTGTATTGTAATGACTTTGAATTATGTTAAACAAAAAAAAACTTTTTGAAAACGTTAATAGTTTTCGAAGTAATGAGTATATTATCTTACGTTAAAATAATCGTCTGGGAATACTGAATATATACATCATGGACCGATGTACTTCTATTTATCACCATTATCTGCTTGTGGAAAATATAATAAATTGCAAATATTGCTCCTTCGTTGTCGGGCCATGGCGTATATTTTGGAACAATAGAAACACATTTTATATCGATAAACGTTGTCGACAGCTGCCGCTGGTTTTCTAGACTGAAGATTTAAATTCAGCATCAATTTCTTTTTCTTTTTAATGAAAACGTTCGAGCTTTAACGGATTAATTTTAAACCATAAAACATGATTGATTATCTTAAATACAGGTATAGTTTAAACTCGTGTATTTTGTTCACTGGCCTAATCTTTGTAGGTATTATTTTAATATGAATTGCTTATAATGGTGTAATCAACGCACTCATTTGTTTTTCTGTCATGCGGAAAAGTTTTTATATTATTTTTATTTATCATCATAATGAATTTTCTCCTTTGTGAAATATTTTGTTCATGTGACCTGTTGTAGACATAGGTGTATCTATGGGTAATAGTGTCAATATTAGCCCCCTCCCCCCCCCCCCCCGAATGATTGTTGTGTAATTCGTTCAGGTAAATATAACGCCACGACAATATATATGTATTACTTATTAATATTATCACATTAGTAATTTATTATCACAATATCATTTTAGATTCTGAGCAGAGTGAGTTGGTACTTTTGAGACGAAAAATTAAAAATTCCCAGTACTGTTCTTACTAATAATAGGGGGAAAAAAAAATAAGGAAAATCGGGAATTTGTATGCGATACCTAGCAGTTTTGGACAAAACCAATATTGTTTTTTTTTGAAAAAAATCATAAATACAGTAACTATATTTTTTTTATAAGTGTTTAAAAATATAGTTTTGTCAAAATTCATTAAATCATGAAAAATTGCATATTACTTTGAGTAAAAAATTCATAAAATGTTTTATTTATAAGAATTCTTCATGGCTGAATTTGTGGACTTCATGAGTGTAACAAACGTGATTCATTGACCTGTGATTTCGACCATCAGGCATTGTTTTTTTAGGCCCAGTCTGGTAAATTAAGATACATATAGATTCATACCATAGATAAGTAATTTTAATTTGTGTCCAAACTGAAAATCGTTGCCAAACCCTCTCATTATTTTTGTCTATAATTCATATACTGGGTGGTCATCGTATAAGGATTCCACAAGAAAACTTAAAAAAAAAAATAATTGTTATTTATTTCAAAATACCTATATTATTCTAGTTGAATATTTTTAAAATATACCACACATTGGTGCTGGTCATAGCTCCTATGATATTCCGAAACACGATAAATTAATTGTATTATATCGTATATTATACGTGTATTATAGGTTTATTTCGAAAGCATTTCATTTTCAGCGTTCGGTAGGTTTCTATATAATTCTCTATCAGTTTTTAATTTATAATTGATTATTACATATACTATTATATACGCTTTAAGTAAGTAGATACGTATATAGGTATCGTATATGGGTGCCGATATCGTGACGCGTTTCTTATTATTTTTGACTGTCAATACTATATATATTATTGCAGTGCTGCAATTGAACCCACGTCGATGTTGCTTTGCACTGTGTTATTCGTCCGCCTGGTTGAATTTCCCAGGGGTTATTTCAGCGTGTTGTTGACACGCTGTCAGTTAATAAAATATTTCGAGTCAGTATTAAGCGTGTAGAAGTTTTAATAAAACTTCTCGGTGAATGTTGCATCGTATCGCTCGAACGATACGCGTAATCTCAACGCTCTAAGCTCGTGTAACAGTGTGTCCATATATGTATTATGTAAGTATAAATAAAATACGGTTCACCCAACACCGCGCGAGTAGAAAATAAATAGAAGAAATAGAGGAAATTGATAATATTAGATAATAATATGATGTGTGGGTTATTACCAGGATTTTTTTTGTAAATACATCAAATTTTATTGAATGTAAATTTCTTAATTCTAATTAAAAATGATCACGTTTCATGACACCCTAAATAAAATGAAATAATCGTATTCATTAGTACTTATGTATTACATATCTTTGCTTATTATGAAATAAATTAATTTTCTTGAAAATTGTACGAATAAGTATATATTTCGTTAATTTTTTTGTATTTTTGTACTTACCTGCATATTTACATATTTTGACTTTTTTATTACATACAAATCCGTGCCCTAGTTATTATACATTTTTTTTTAAATTTTAAACCATGTTTACTTACCGTAATAAATTATTATGTTTATGTTATGTAATTGGTCTAGAGCAATTAGCGACGTATTTAACTGGGGTGTGGGGGTGTGGTGCTCTCTTGTGATTAAAATGTTATTCGCGTTGCTCGTACGGGTTGGTTTTTATGAACGCAAAAGTAAATGTTATGATAATAATGAAGAAAAAAAATTCAATATGCAAATAAATTAATAGTTACAATATTTGTAAATATAATATAGTGGCCGAGTGGACTAGGGCGTCGGTTGCGACGCGCACCGACGCCGGTTCGAACCCGGCCACGGGTGGTATTTTTCTTCGGGTAGTCACGGGGTCCGGAGAGAGAGGCCGCCATCCCACGTCCGGGGATGGCAGAGACCTGTAGGTGCTCACTAAAAAATCTGTCAAAAAAAATACACACGTGTTCAAAACCTATAGTACCCTCCCCTCATTATCACCGGCTAATCACCTTAGTTGTCGAAGCCTCATCAAAAAAATATATATATATATATTAAATATACCTATAGCAGGTATAAAATGAAATTTAACTTGAATTATAATATAATTATTGTCGAAATGTTATTATATTGATACTTGAATGTTATAAAATAATTAAAAATGAAAAATTACAGTGTATTAGAAGTTTCTATGGAATCATAGCCAGCGCTGTTTTCTTTTGTATAAGGCTTATAACCATTGTGTATCTTTTTCTTTTGTAGAATTAATATACAATGATATTTTTTTTTTATACATAAACAAACAATTTATAGGTATAATGTTAGTATTTCAAAGGGGTACAAAATATTATAAATAAAATAATTATTAAAAATCCGTATCCACCAGATGAGTCTTCGCTGCCGATCGAATATCATAAAAAACGATACGATCAATACATTTTAGATCAATACACTGCTGAAATTATATAATATTGTTAATTATATTTGCAACATTTTATCCATGCTATATTTCACTGGTGGTATTATGGGTATCTATTTCTGTACAATATTTATTGATATTGGCGTATTTAAATATTTTGTGGAAATTGTATTAATATAGTGCAACGCCGCAGCGGTAGAACATCGAACAAAGAACATATCCGAAATAATATAAAAACACTGCTCAATCTCATCAGAAAGGTATAATAAGTATAGGATAAAAGATACGAATCGCCGCGGATTTGTAACTCTATAAATGTCTTAAATAGTTAAATACACAGTAATTATTTATACGCATTGACGTTTGTAATCGTGCCATGGTTGAGTGGCGAAGTAAAATAACGTTTTCCCGCTCTATAATAGGTAAAATGTAGACACTCGCGAAACAGAACAGTTTCAATGAAATATTAGCGCATGCTGCAATGAAGTGCGTCCAGGATAGGCCTACGATTTTGTACTGTGATTACAACGATTAATCAACAACCTAATCCTAAGTATTGGGTCATTTCAATACAAAGACTCTGATTTAATAGTAATAATACAGCCGTTGGTGGTATACAAGTTTTGGCAAACCAACCTACCTATCTACGCATGTCAATGGTGTAATACGAAGTGTTGGCCTGGTTTTAACGGTAAACGAAAATATTTTTATTTCGTCGTTGAATCTGTCATTTGATGACAGATATTGGAAAAACAAAGTTGTTACTTCATAGTAATATAATATAATATAGTTGTCAATAAATTATAAAATGTTTAAAGTTTGGTACTCACTTCCCAGACACGTTTTGTACTTTGAAATAGTTCTATCTTTTTAATATTTATGTTAACATTCAGGTCTGAATGTTCCACGATGAATGCGATCGAATCAAAACAATGACGAATAAAGCTCGTTTTTCATTAAAACTAACAAAATATACACCTGGTACCTATTACAAAAAAAATATCCAATGACAAACAAAAATGAAAACCACATTCAAAATATCAGTTCAGTTGTTAATTAAATCGAAAATAATAAAAAAATGTTCTAAAAAAATACTTTCTTTTTAAATTTCATCCTCCTTCTTGATCTACATGGAAAAAAATACTTATAAATACGACCGTATTACAATAGGAATCTGTACGTGACATTTTTTTTTAAACTTTGATCACATACATTTTGGCACGTGACCCGAAAAAGGATCGCTACCCCAGGACTATGTAATAAAATATAGCCACAGTACCGTCATAATTAACTATTATAATTATAATATAGGGGTTAGATTTCAAAGCAAACTACATTTTTTGGGTTCTTTATAGCTGTGATTCCTGGCAAACTGTAAGCTGCGTTCCAATATATACCTTTTTGATGTAAGCTGCGTCACGGGTACTTATAATGCTGTGCATAAAAAGCGTCCAGATAATTATTTCTTATAGAGAACGTCAAGTTGCATCTTGAAGTATTTTATTGACAATATAAGTTTTAAGAAAAAGTTTATATTTTTCTTACCAACCAATTTTCATCATTCGCCGATCCAAACCAATTACTACGTCATATTCAATGTGGGGGATACATTTTTTATTATATACGATAATAGGAAATTCAAATTAATTCAAATTTAAAGGATCCATTATAGTGAGCCAATCAATGATGAGGTACTCTTGACACCTACTTTACATCAGAACGATTATCTACTTACCCAATTTTTTTTACAATTTTTTTTTTACTCCATTCAAATTATTTATTGTTATATCTATAGATACAATACTATTAAAGTTAAAAAAAAAATCGAATTCGTTGGTCGTTTATATGCGTTTAAATCTGAATTCTAATGTATAACAAATAGTGTTTATTCAATATAATCTTATGTTGTGTTAACATTACTCCCGTTATTCGCGTGAAATATTAATTAATAATGTAAAAAATAAATTAAATAACGTTTTGTGCTCAAAGTATTGATAATAATATTATTAGTTAATCACACATCTATAATAGATGTCCATTCTGTTATTCTCTTATGTGCCGGTGTACTATACAACATCGCATGAAAACCTTTTCATCGGGATTCTTTTGACGAGACGACAATATTTCATATTTTCTTTCAATTATGATATAGTTCGTGACGGTGCCGCGAATATAAAATATAAATATTTTATCTATTTTGTGAAATTATAGTTGGTTGGAAATATTTTCTCCATTAAACTACATGTTTGGTGACATGGTCGTAGGCTCGGTTGAGGAGGGGAGTTCAACCACTTACAACACGTAAAGTATTGTAATTGTATTTACAAACATTTAACACTACTAACATATAATTGAAAGTATTTTTTTTTACTTTGACCCCCTATATTAAATTCCTATATACGGCACTGTTTGAAGATATTGCAATCTTGTTTATTATTATATATATTAAATGAACATCTATAATATCGTGATACATGAATGAGTTTATGGATCTAGGAGTGGTGAAGGCTTAAAAATGCTGAAATTTATAAGTCGTTTCGCAGGCATCTGAAGGGCATCATAGGATATTTTATGAAATTGAAAATTAATTATTTTGTTAGTTAACGACCGCGAAATGACGACGAGGATACACTTTCATTAACGAGTATAATATGTCATAATATTAGGAGCCAATATTATTATTCCAAAAACCCTAAAGAAATGTCTGCACACACCAATAGATTAATATAATGTAATAAGATGTTTCTGTTTTTAATGATTTATTTAAAAAATACATTAAAAATGAGTTTTTAACAATACATTTTAACAGCTTAAGTAGTAACATAATAATAATAAACAAGGTCAAGATTTAAATGATTACCGTTGGCCAAATTAATGGTTCTCTCATATTAATTTTTAATTATTTATTGTGTTGCAACTTCTGCATAAAATCGATACTGACCGACCAATAAGAACATATTTCCACGAACTCATGATAATTAAGATAATTAAGTCAACTTATTAAAATTGAATAAAAAAAAACAAAGTTGTGTAGAAATCACAAAAATAAATTTTAAAATAATGTATTCCATTAACAGTGTATTTATAGGTGTTATATATAGGTATATATATATAGGTATTTATATATACCTAACTATTACATAAGATTTAATTATATGCAACTCAATCGTAGCAACGGATATCTATATCATTGAAATACTATTCAAAGAGCGTTAAAATTCCAGCCCTTTGTCAGAATAATACAATTTATAATTAAACGTGAACATTATGATTTTTAGTCGCAAGACAAATATGCAATACGTCACTCATAACATGACAGGTGCCAATAAATTATAATAGTCATTTGCCGGGTTTCCATTTTGAGTTGAATAATATTAATATAACAATATCATAGGTATTTACTAATTGAGTTTGAATAATGGCGAAACAGTTTTGCTATTATCGTCATGACTATTGCATAACAATAAGTGTTATAGGTGGTTGTTATAACGTCATAGCGATCAAATGCTAAAATATAACTTTAGCAAACTGTACAACCCGACCTTTACGATTATGGTTTACACCACACATGTATTAAGGAAACCACACACGGTAGTCAGTGGTTATGACTTATGAATAACATTCTTATAATCGCTCACAGTTGTTATTTAATACAATAATAATACTATAATACCTATATTATGATTTTTCGCTAACGAAACATTATTTACGTTTGTCAAACAGTCGTATTCAAAATTTTCCAGAGAATAATACATTTTTCATACCTAGCTAACATAAACAATTTTAATATAAGGTTTCCAATAAGGTTTTGTACCTCTTTTAAAAAGAAAAAATTTACCGAGCAAGTCACGCGATTTATAGCTATGACATATTTTTGATTTTTGTTAATTTTATTGAACCAATAAATTTTATTATTTTTAGAAGTATGCTAGGCTGACACAACGTTTCCGCTCATATTTCGTATACAATGATTTATTATTGAATTCAAATGTAATACATCCATAATAAAACGACATGCTTGACAACTACTGTACATCAGAGTAGTAACCACTTGTCCACTTTTAGATTCTGTGTGGAACGATGAATGTATTGATTTTACAATGAAGTGTGTTTTTTATTTTTTTATTTACTTCTAATTGTTTTTATTTTTGTATCTGTCATCACGGTTTAGGGTAGTAAAACTGCTTCGATTTTCTTCAACAGTATCTTGTTTGATGGAAAAGTGAATCTATATCTGTTACAATAGAAGTTGAAAAATATTAAAAATACATAGGCAACATTTTTTTTATATGCATTTAAAGTTCGAATTTTGACAAAATGTAATAATTATTTTGTAGTTAAAAATTTATAAATTGTTCATCTTATATAGCTATGAAGGATTGAAAACTTAAAACAAGGTTCCACATAAATAGGTTATATATAAATTACTTTATTTACAATAATATATCTTCAAATATACTTAGTATTATCTTTGGGTGACTGACCGTTTTCGCTCAAAATGGTTTTTCTTATACAACGATATTATATCATTGAATTAAAATTTAACACTATCCATAACAGTGACCCACTTGTAACATACTGTACAGCAGACGACATCCACTTACCAACTTTTTATAATTGAATTTGTATTTAAATTTAAAATCAACTTTAATAAGCGTATTGACGGAAAAAAGAACTACGTATTTTTTATTGACTCTGTTTATCACTTATCTATAATATTTTATAGATTTTAAGATTGTCAAAGTTCTACCTATTCGACCCATTCGATATAGTTTGAAAGTCGACGTCAATTGTAATTCTTTTCGTAGATGAATTTTAGCCTTATAGGTACGTACAAATGTACAACACGTTAATATTACCTAATAACAATCTCCCCACGTGTTAATAACCGACCATGAATGTATTACAATTTTCATCTAGGGCCACGTGACAACATGTTTTGAAAATATTTCCTCAAGTCAATCATCGTCCAAAATAAATATATAAATATAAGATATATATAATCACGCTGCAGTAAAGAGTTGATATTTTTGAAAGGGTTCGGGTGAATTCTTGAAAGGGTCTGTCCGCCCAGCAACCTAACCTCCTCCATAGCAGCCCTCGCCGTAACCACTAAGTCAATATCTACGTAAACGATCTATTATTGCCGTACACTGTTAATCAAAGTCTTCCAAAGGTAGCAAGTAGCTATATGTTTATTATAGTTTCCGGAAGACTAACCACGTGGAATTTTCAATGACTTCGGTAGTGCTTTACCTTTCACAAGCCCGCTCAAAAACGAGGTGAATTTTAAATTTTGATTTATTACGTTTGTATTATATAATATTACACGCATGCGATCATTTTACAAATAGTATTTTTAGTGTATACGCATATCTTAAAGATAAGATTGCGTTGAACTTTTATTGGATAATCCACCTGACTATATACGTTATATATACGTGTAATTTTTTTATTTAATAGTTTAAGTCGACTTAAAATGATGGTTAATTATGTTCTTTACGAGAGCGTAAGAATCGTTCGCTGTATCAAAAAAATAATAAGTTAATCGTTTGGAAGTCAGAAAAAAAATGAATAGTTTTAAACAATAAGATAATGATAAGGAATCTTATATAAAAGAAATATATTTATTTATATAACCATTTCACGAACCTATTTAGCATATAATTATTAAATACGCATACATACAAATTGAAAAAACGTTACATTTATTTAATATGATATAAACTCTTTAGTTAACTGAATAAATACAAATCTAGTACACATAATATATAACAGTCAAGTAATTTTAACATTTTCGAAACACTAATTACACATAACGTTGCTTATTTGACTCTAAAACAAACGGGGCGGATTCGCTAAACATAATAATATTATAGTGTCTCATTATATTGGGTGGAGAGCGCAGTATGATGAAAAAAAAATTATGTTAAATAATGTAAAAACCAATTAATACGAATATGTCTCTAATAAAATTTCAAATTATGTTAATCGTGAAAACCGTCAAAATTGTCCCTCGTGGCGCACATATCCGACAACAGCGATCCATTATTTCTAATATTATATAAACATGGGTCTGAAATAATAGTTAACTATAGGCAAATTATATACTATTATTTATCAGTCGGTTGATGAGTTGATATTTTTTATGTATAAAAACATTATGCGTGGGGTCTCCGATAATGTAAATAATTTTTTTTTGTTTTTGAAAATACAGTTTGTTTAGAAAAAAAAAGATTACACTGCAGAATATTCACTATGCAATATAAACTAGAAAGGCTAGAAAAGCCTTTTAACTCATTGTTAAATGAGCCGAATAGTCTGAAAATCTCAAAGTAAAAGCAAAAGTAAGCAAACAAAAGGTCATGTTGAATTTAATTTGAACCACGGTACTTATATTGTAACAAATTCCTATGTTGCCTAGAATTCAAATATTTGAACGATCCTGGTAGTATATTTTTTGAAGTAGTTAGCATATATTTATCACCCGTCTACCTATCCACTTATACTATTTCAAATAATAATAATGGTTGTTCGCGTAATGAAATAGTCAAGTTAGTAATATTTGTAGTACAATTATTCATTTAACGTTGAAATTTCGTTTTAAACAGTACATAATATTATACTATTCAATGATTAAACAATAGTTTTAAATGTTCGAATAATTAAATTTCCTCGAAAAATATCATGATATATCTCATTTTGGTGATAAATAAAATAATAATGATTCAAACTTAATACTAAATTGACTCACATGCTTACACAAGTAATGTTGTTATGCCAATAGGTAGGTACTACTTACTCTGTGACAGAAAATCTATTTAAAATTATAGCACAATGTATATAATATTTATATAAATATAAAAATATATAAGGTTATATTATAATGTATGAATATTCAATATATACTATTGTTCAGTAATTAATTTTTTAAGTTGGCATATTTATATTCCATTATGTACTTAAGTATTTATATTGAATATAAATGATTTCAAGTTCAAACAAAATACTGTTTTATTATTTAATATTTGTAATATTTTTATGTATTTCATGTTAAATTATCTATGTAGGTACCATATCACATTTGAATATTGCCAACTCTATGCAAATATTACAGCTATAATACTTCTATACTTATATAATATATGACATAAACTATGATTTTATATTTGTAAAACCGTTTGTAATCTCCATAAAGCATAATACCTAGGCATTAATAAACATTTTTCAATAATAAAACTGCGTAACGCATTGTTGAAATTTAAATATTAAAATATTTTATCAGGCCTTCGACCGAGTATGGCACGAGGGCCTTCTGTTCAAACTTCGCAATTTTTACCCCCCCCCCCCCCGCTCTTTCTCTTAATTAAATTTTACCTTTCAAATCGCCACTTCCAAATACGTCTCGGCTCATCAACTTCAAATATAGCCCCAATTTTCGCCGGTGTACCTCAAGGAGCAATCCTCTCCCCTTTACTATTTAACATATATGCCTCTGATCAGCCAACAACTCCTAACACCTCTGTTGCCGACTATGCAGATGATAAAGTAATTTTTTCAATTCATAACGATCCAATTATAGCCTCTACTAATTTACAGTCTCATTTAAATCTACAATCTGAATGGTATGAAAAATGGC
>NC_042493.1:57530115-57588101 GCF_005508785.2 Acyrthosiphon pisum
AAGTGAAACTATTTACAAACGTTTTTCGACAGACTTGAAAATCACCTAACTCACTAATAAAAGAGCTACATACCTTCTCACTCCCTGGAAATCCACAACGTAGACTTAAAAGGAAATGGTGTCGTGACCATTTAAATTAAATATTCTTTAATTACCCTAAATATAACGTCAAGTAAGTAAGTGTCACTAATGGGTGGCTTCTTCTTCAAACAATCCATGTTTTTTTTTAAACTCTTATCTTATACGCTTATTATGCAAAATGTATAGACTGTGTATGTGCATTTGTAAAATATATATAAAAAAAAAAAAAAATATTTTATAATTAAATTAATTAATTTAATGTTTCCAAGAAAAAAAAAATATAGGTAAAATTAAAATTAAATTTATTAAAACACATTCATTCTCACTCCCACGAAAAGATAAAAAAAATTAATTAAAAATAATGTTTTTTCTATAGGTATTTCTAGGTGGATGAAATAAATCACACTTATATCCATTCGCTGATGTATCCATTCGCCAATATACCCATTCACCGAAAAAGTTTCGCCGTAATCTCATTTGCCAAAATTAATTCTTTCGCCGAGATGTCCTAAAACCTCTTATAGTATTAGAACACACGCTAAATCTATTGTTATAACTCTATGAAAACTGAACTATGGTACAACTTAAACAATCCCCCCATTTGGAATCCGAGAATTTTCCATCGTTTACTATTAAACTGAAGTAGTCATATTATTATACACAAGTATAGTTGAACAGTATAGGTACGTGAATAATGAATATTCGTTTGTTTTTGCGGGGGAATACGGAGGGATACCGTTCGACAGTCGCCTACACACCAATGTACCGAAATTGCCTATACACTGCGCCCTCCAACGGATATGAATAATATTATCATTGAAAAAAAAAAATATATTATACCCACAACTCCGAGTTGGAAAACCATTTACACCATATCTATTTTATTTAAAGCACCCTACTAAGGGTGAAATTGCAGTAAATTAATAATCATAGCAATATTGAATAAAATACGCTAATAATTTAAGTGCAATACAATATGCAAAATGCATTAATAATAAATAATAATAGTAATAAAAGTGTATGTATACATCGAAATAATTAATTTAATAAATAATATATTTTTAATTTTCCTAGTGAGTTAAAACATGAATCAAAATAATTACTCTCAAAATTATATTATATTGGTGGATTCTTCTCTTCTATCTATCGTTTTATTTGAGTAATTAAATATCCTAATTTTGTTTAAAATCAAATATTATATTTAGTACGCGGTTCACAACAATAAACAAAATTGATTAAAAATGATTTTAAAATTAGAACATTTGAAGAAATAAAAACGACTATAATAATTAAAAATCATTTAGTTGCCTATTTTAGGTTACCTAGCCTGAAATTGACCCCGTAAGCCAACACTATTCATATTTCGATAAATAATATAAATTATAACTGACTTTTCTATGATTGTTTCAATATATAACCATCCAGTGCACATCATAATTTTTTTTTATATATAATGCAATAATAAATTGCTTAAAAATATTTTAGAAATATTCACTTGGTAAAAATTGTTTTTAAATACCATAAAAAATATTTATCATGAAAATTGACCATTTTTCTGTATAACAATTAAGTTAAAATTATACGCCATGTCTAAATTATTTTCCACTTAGCCAATTAAAGCATTCCAACGACAATAAGTACTTAGTTCAGGGATATTTCTTTTATATTCTTTAAATATACATTTTCAATATTACTTATGAGTTAGAAATATAAAACAAAACTTCCCTGTAACTCCACTACGCAAACAAAAAAAACGTATCTGCGCTACTGTACACAATATGTATAATAATATTATCGGTGTCAACATAAATACAAAGTCAAAAGATGCAATTAATATATGAAATTGCACACAACAAAACGTTTCACCCATATAAGGAATAAATGTTTTTTAGAGCTGTACTTTAGTTGTTTTTACTATTGATTTTATATAAGCTTAATAACAATAATAACACATATATAGCGTACAAATGTCGTAAAAGGCATTTGTACTCCATTCTACCACATTATCGTGTGTTAAACAATTTGTTTTTTTTTTTCTAAACACGAATTTATACTTTTAAACACCGTTGTCGAATGTGCAAACCAAACCTAAAGTGGATTTTAATATTTTATTCTGTTGTTGTCCGAACCACAATAGGAACAAGCGAGTTAACGTAAAATATGTAATTATTTAAATTTATATTATTTAATAAATATGTAATTATTTCGATCATTGCAAATGATTAAAAACAACAACAAAAAAGTGGCTATAAAATATATGTAACCTTTAACAAATTAATTATAGTGAAATAGAATTAAAAGTTTTCAAACGTAGTGTCAAATTTAATGAAATGTAAAAATCTGGTGGTAAAATGGCCTTAACTCTTTTAATTTGTTTAGTTTATTTTACAGAAAAAACTCAACTGTATAATCAACAATAAAAGGCGTGGTGGTTGGCCACAGTCACTAATGTATGCTGAGGTAAAACACTATCCGCCGATGCTGGCACCCAGATGGGTGACCGCCCGGGTTCTTGGCAATGAGTTCTTGCCTGGTATAGTTACGAGTTTTTCAATCAGCTATACTCTCCTCAAAATTCTAATGGCCATGGTTACCGATGTTTAAGTTCAATAAAAATAAAAAAAATATATAAAACAACAATTTTAGAAGTCATACTGCTGTATGTTGATTTTTAGTGTTTCTATCGTCATATAGGTAATGGATTAATAAGCAAGTTAATTGAGAAACCATTGTATATATACATGACAAACGATTATTAGTTAGGGTGGTCTGCCCAGAATACATCCAAGGATATTTTATTAAATATTTAAATTTATATTAAATTATGTCCTATTAACTTGTACCTTGTGGCTTGTATAACAATATGTTAACGCCGACAAGCGCCGTAGCAGTAAAATTGTGAGTATGTATTTTTAATATTTAAAATTGTAATAAATATAACCTTATTGTATTATACGTTAATTAACAATTTTAGTTTTGACTGAATTGTTATTGTATTCATAATATTATTCACAATAATTAAAAATATACAGCAGAATTATAAATCAATTAATTAAAATACTAATTCATGAGACCGTTTGATTTTGAATAGGTACTTACCACATAACTAAGATTATTTTGTAAGCTAAGTTCACATATTGGTTATCGTTATCTCGGTTCAAGCAGTGGACGTTATATTAATGTTTACTGTGATTTGTGATGAAAAAATATCAAATAAATTTTATCTGTTCTTAATTCTGTAAATCTTTTTACAGTTTATATCATTATACAATGTCAAAATTACTGTTAAAGTGACTGATCATATTATTATAGTGTGAAATAATCTGAAACATATAATTATTTTTATAACTCTAAACGATATATACAGGTATAACATGAAAAAGTGTTATTTATCTACTTTGATCACTTTAGTTATACTCATAAATCATAATACACCGGTCTACCAATAAGTTCTTTCGCCAGATGGAGCAAATACTTTTCGTTCATATACGACTGGCTTGTTGAATGATTTTTAAATTATGAAGCAAGAAAAAAAATTAAGGATCCACCTACACAAAATATGGATTTTTGTGTCATATAAATAAACTTTTGACAGAAAAACCAACAATGTTATATTTGATTATATTTTTTTGTGTTCTTAACATTTATCATACACCCACTCATTTTATACTTGAAGCAATTGCCTGAAAAAACCTTCTTTGGTACGCTACTGACGTGTATACGGATAATTCTGTATTTTAAGTATTTTTAACTACACAGAACTACATACTGTTTTACTCTATAACATGGGTACACGTAGAATAAAGACTACTACATTTAAATTATAGTTTGATTTATGTTGATAAAATACTTGTAAGTTAATTATATATTATATTATATCATAATTCATAATAATATGTTAGATATACTTTTATTATTTTTATTATTATTATAATACTTCAATTCGTATTATTATAAATAGGTACATATATCAGTCAGTTAATATTTTTGAGTATACAAATATAATTTTTTTTTAAAACTGTTATGGCTTATG
This sequence comes from Acyrthosiphon pisum, assembly GCF_005508785.2. Classification (NCBI taxonomy): domain Eukaryota; kingdom Metazoa; phylum Arthropoda; class Insecta; order Hemiptera; family Aphididae; genus Acyrthosiphon; species Acyrthosiphon pisum. The sequence continues at coordinate 57,534,230 of NC_042493.1, forward strand.
AGTTATGACTAAAAACTTAAAACGTATTAATATTCAGTGTTATGTTATTTAAATTTTAACTTTCTTATTTTTTAAAATGTATGGGTTCAATCGGTGTTTTCTCTAGCGGTTAACAATATTGGTAGTAGCCTCATATTTCAACACAATCATTAATTAAAAATATACAAGCATGATATACAGAGTGTAATAAATATAACTGAGTTTTGGAATAATTTTTGTTCTAATCAATATTTAAAATTTTATTTTTTTGTACACCTATATTATTTATAGCCACTTGCGTTACACGTATAATAAAAAAAAATTATTTTTATTTTTTAATAATGAAACATTTTAAATTTGATTTAAATTTTTTTGAATAAATTCAAAATAGCCAATTTGTGAATCTGATTATAAGTACGATTTGGATGGTAAAAACATTTATCTAGGTCAAGTAGCTTATTTTTTTTAAATTTTTTAAAATATCAATATTTTTTTGATTAAATGAAATTCGAACGTTATAATTTTTTTCGAAATATTTTTTTTTTTTTGTGGAATTTGCTGACTTGAGTACCTATATTTCTTAAATTATTTACTAATCATATAATTTTAACAATTTTTGTCATACGTTTAAGTAGCATCATTTTTTTTTTTACGTCAGGTCTTTCTATTATACCTATTGTATATTGGAATATTCAAATCAAACATGAACATTTATGAAAACAATGGACTTTTTTAAGATGGTCGTCAGAAGTACAGAAACTAATTATAATGTAGGTACACACACTATATTGTTTAAAAAAATAATAACTAGCTCTATAAAAATCATTGGGTTTTTAATGTTTTTTCTAGACATTTAAATTTTACAACAAAATATTGTTAGTTTAAAAAATCCTAATTAATATGTTATTTTGCTCATTAATCAATTATTGTTCGTTTTTATAGAAAATGTGGCAATATAATTTATTATAATTTATTATTAAATGAAATATTTTGTTGACCACTTATAGGATTTATTTCATCATTCATCATTGATTTTGTTCCCTCCCTTTCAAAACTAGTGTAATATTTAATTGTATTTGGTATTATGTTTATTTGGTATCTATACCTATATTATCTGTCGGTATACAATGAGTTAATAAATAATTTTATGTTATAAATAACGTGATTTGAGAAAAATTAAATTTATTACAGTGTCAATAAATAAAAAATTACTGTTGCAAATTATTTTATGTTTTTAGTTGAAACGCATATTTTAGGTTTCGTTCGTACAAACGTGCGCTAAGCGTTTAATACGTATTTCGTCTGTATACGTAGTTATAGCCGTTAGCTTATCCGCCCTATCCAGTAATAATTCAACTAGCAAATTAATGTTAATATAGCTCTTAATTCGTATGGTAAATGCCTTATTAGTTTTCTTATTATTCGTAAAATATTTTCTTGATTGTTCAATTTCATTTGCATATATACTTTCAATTTGCATTTATTTCTTAATTATAATTCGTGCTATTTAAAACGCCACTATTAAATTCAAAAAGTTAACGAAGTCACAAATTAATTCAAAACTCTCAACTAGGTACTGTCAGATGCTACTATAAAGTTAATTATTCGACTTAAAGCACTAGATTTTATTCTGAAGTATAATTATTTTTATCTTGTAATAATATATTAGAATTATGGTTTTGAACGATTGCGCAAAAAATTATATTACATTGCTACACTGCACTTAGAAGCACCAAACTTTCAATAAGAGGTGAGACACGACATTTCATAATTACACATAGGTTCCTACCAAGAATTTAAGGAGAACGAAATATCGATACCTAGTGTCAAATTTAAATTAATCTCAAATTTCTAAGTCTTAATAATAATAAATAAATATATATAAATAATAGTAAATCATAATTACCCTAACTATAATAAACCTCAACTATGCAGTCCACACCATATATTCCACCTATGCCCTTTGAAACAAAAAAGAACGTGATCACTTTTACACGTTTAACTGTTGTGTATTAAGCTTCACAGTCCACTAACTACTAGCCTGCACTGATACGGTTTTGGCATAAAAAACCAACTCAGAAGAACCCAGCAAACTATAATAATATATTGAAATCCATAATTTAAACATAAAACCGTTTATCATAAGATTCAAGTTAAACTGAAATAAAAATTGGATAAAATTAGTATTTACCATAAAGTTCAAGTTAAATTAAAATATAATTTAAATAGGAGGTAATAATTTTATTGCAAATATTGACTCGTGTCACACGAATATAAATTAATTATAACATTAAACGCACTCCGACTAAGTACTAAGTTTATGTACTTTTTGACTTTATAGTTACAGATACTAATAACTAGGTAATAAGTTATACATGATCTGAATTAATATGACGTGAATGATATAACTGGATATAAACGTTGTTTCTTTTGTAATTTAATTATTTAGTGTGCTGTGAACATATCATTAAAAAACGGAATCGCGTTATGATAATATTATAATACGTATATGCAGAGCCTTAGAAGCTTCATAAGTGGTCCTGGCCATTAAACATATTTCAGCCCTTGTACGTTTTTTTGAACCGGGTGGCATTTTTCTTCGGGCAAGTCATGGTTATCCGGAAAGAAGTGCCGCCATCCCACACACCGGTCATGGCAGATACTTCCGGGTGCCACTAAAGGATATGCCAAACTAACAAACACACGTGTTTAACCTACAGTACCCTCCCCACAGTTCAAAAACCACCCAATGGCCTAATACCCACGGGGTAATTAATTAAAAAAAAAAAAACTACCTTGATATTTACATTCTTACAAATTATTATTTTGTATTAAAACCTAGGTTAAAAACTTACAACTTTTATTGATATATGAATATTAGTTATTAGAATTAAGTAACTACATTTATTTTATTTTGTATAGGTAATAATTATAATAATAAATAACTCACCGTAGAATTTCTCGAAGTGCTTACTTTCATGAACTTATATAAAATGATTAAATATTGAAAACGAGTATATATATATATATATCTACCCATACATAGTAATATATTGAACGAAGTCTTTAAATATGGAATTTGGTATCCTGTTTTTAACTTAAATATTACCTAATGTTTTATATTTAATAATTAATTTTCAGAATTACTATGTTGATTGTCATATGCGTGCTGAGTTGGCAGTATAAGCGGTAGGTAGTAAATACTATAAATAAAAATAAAAACATATTATTATCGGCTACTAACAGCTCTCAATATCATATTATCACTCGAGCACTCGGCATAATTATATAATAGAGTCATATTATTTTATAAACACTAATTGTACATTTTAATAACTATTTCACAAATCAAATCTAACATGTAGGAGCATCACAATAGTAGAAATTAAGAAATAACGTTGATTATATATTACTTATATTCAGAAAAATGTAGTTTAATAATTCAAAAATTATGAAATAAAAGTTGTTTGAATATTGGCCAAACGCGTGCAGCGAGTGTGAAATTCACTGACTAAATAATTGTTTATAGGACAGAAAATTATAAAGGGAAAATAAAGAACATAAAGAGAACATAAAGAGAAAATGGCATAAATGGGAATTGAGTAAATTTTTTTTTTCTGTGGGGAGGGGGCTTAATTTTTTTTTAGAAAACATTGGTTTCATTTAAATAGGGAAGAAAATTCACTAAAACCCTCATAATTTTGTGTTCTGTAATAATAACGTAAAATAATAAATACCAATGTAAAGACAGATATCAAATCATCTCGGGTACAGTGGTACACAATATGTCAATATAATAATTGCATACCTATATCGTATGATAGAACTGGCGTTGGATTTTATTTATTATGATAATATAATAATATTCACTCGTCGACGGAAGTGTCAACCGTTATGGATGGCGCAAAGTTCTCCGAATTCGACGTGTATGTCGATATAACTAGAACAACAGCAATGAGTTTTACTGAATGACGGTCGGCAGTCGTGTCCGAACTTTCTGTGAAATTAACGAGAAATAGGTAATCATAACGACAATAGGTTCTCGACTAGTACGATGAGTTCACCGAGGAATAGTGTATCAAAACACAATAGTTACATAATAATAATATTATTTATTTAGCGTAATCATCAGTTATCACTAATCACAGTACGAATAATTGAACAGAATAATATAATACTTTCCGTCAGAAACCATTGTTTCCGACAGTTTTCAATGTATTCCCTTTATATTATTTAAGTTTTTTGGAATATTATTAAAACAAGTATCTCACGACTTGACCAGTTTTTTAATCACTTATATATTATAATAGACTAAATATTAATCATCACAATTATGTGGGAATGTACAAATTAATGTACGCACAAATGTCACCACACTCTTTAAAATACGAAATATGTAATATAAACATATTTGTAATGTAATATTATAATCACGCTAGATTTGTGATCGAGTCCGGATTTATATTCAGTTAAAACGTTTGAAATATGATGTTTATAAGCAGCAACAATTGACAAAATATTCCCAAAATATTCTTGATAATCTTAAAATATTCTAAAAAATATCATTGGTTGCTATTAATTACTTCAATCATAATTCATAAATTGATAATCATAAGAAAAAAAATGAATATCAAATAGTATATTGTTTATGACTTTTTAAAAATTATATACGTAGGTAATACATATACATCTGAAAAAAATGTATATTTTAATATGTTTTTGAAGGAATGTACAACAATCATAGTTTGTGTCAAATTTCTGGAGTAAAGTCAATACGGTGGTCCGTGATTATTGTCTTATATAATATTATGCTGAGGGGGACGGAGTGGCCGAGTGGACTATGGCGTCGGTTCCGACGCGAGCTGTTACCGGTTTGAACCTCGACAATGGGTGGCTTCTCTTTCTGAGCAAGCAACTGTCTAGAGAGTGAGGCCGCCCCCCGATCGGGCATGGCAGAAACCTACGGGTGCCCAACTTGAAATTCTGGCAAATCTAAAAACCTGTTTCAACCAACCGTTCCCACCGCCCCCCCTACAAAACAACAAAACAGCTAATGACCATAGTTGCCGGGCTTAAGTTCAATAATAATAAAAAAAAAATATTATACTGAACGATCTCTCGACATCTACAGACGTCATATTATTTATGATAATTTTTCAGATCCGTGGCCATACTGGTCGGCATCCCGATTGCATTATTGCAATAATAATTGTAAGAATAATAGATACAGTGTGATATCATGTAGGTTAGGTTATTCTATTTTATTATTTATATTATTAATATAAGCGTGTCGTGGGAATATCAGTACCTATATAATTAACATTGTATTTGTTAATGACGAACACCAATTTATATATCACAGGATATTACGGAATTGGTGACTAAAAATTAAAACCAAACTAAAACACCAACATTTTTCTCTAATTTAAACCAACATATTGGAAATATACTAAAATATTCTTTAATATGTAGGTACCATATAATAAAATATTCTCTAAACTCAAAATTTGCACTATTATATGGAAAAAAAAAGGTTTTTGATAGATTGTACAGGTTGTGAAACGCAAACATTTCTTACTCCCATCAAAAAACATACACTTGTTAAAATTATGTTTTTTTCAATAAATTAAGCTAGACTAGACTTATCACTTATTATAGGTAATTATTATCAGCGTTATTAAAATATACCTATACGACACATCGTATATATTATAATTTATCGGAAAATACTAAATAGGCATCCATGGTATTATAACTAAAATGTAAAAAGTTTCCACCAAACATAATTATGTTATAGATAGGTATATTTGATTTTTGATACTTATACTTGTTGGCTGAAATTGGAACCGAACCTAAGATAACCGGTTCTGGTACTGGAACCTTTAAAATATTAAGAACTGGAAATGGAACCAAAACCTTTACTTTAATAAATAAAGTACCGGAACCGAATAGGAAAATTTAAATTAAACCGGTTCTTTTCGGTTCAAACCAGCATTTCGGATAGGCATTTAATATGATTATACTTGTCGGTACCTTCATTATCTAGAACCGGTAACGAAATTATTTGGAAGCAATACCTTATTTTTTCTTTACCAAAAAACCAGAACAGTTATTTGATTTTTGGAGAACCAGATAAATTCAAAAGGTTCCAGTCCCTGCTTGATGGATAAATTGCGTGGATATATAGAGGTCAACAAAAGTATATTTAAAATCAATTGACCCAGAAATAACTTATAACCACATTTTTTCTCACATAAAGTCTCTTATAAAGTATACGACGTTTACATGATAAAAAAAAAACTAAACAAAAAAATAATAAATAAACATAAACTCAGCAATTGGTGACGACCATAATAAACAAACCAATGAATTCATATAGGTACACATCGTATAAATTCACTATGCGATCGCCGACCGCGAGCGATGTTGACATTTGTGATTAGAATTATTATTATAGCCAAATATGTATTAAGTCCTTAATTTTCAAATCACTTCCGGGGAACGCGTACCCGCGTACATACATCGATTATATTTCAATAGATTAAGTTGTGTTTTGGCGAATAGTTGACCATGCCGATATGTAAGCAGTGAAACTATGATATAATAATATATAATATATATTATTATGTAAATCGGGAGTATAATTCGGTCAAGTGCATCGGTGGTGGGCGGTACACCGGTGCAGTACAATATTATTGTACATGGATGTTCAGCTGTGTATTTTGTCGTATTATTCTGTTACGCGTATTTCAGATTATAACTCGGATCCTACATATCACAATATAATACTCTATAATACCTACGCGTTTCCTAAAATAATAATAACAACAATAATACGTGTGTTATGATAAGCGCCGTGAGCGAACCGGAAAAACAACGGTCGGTAATAATAACAATAATGACTCGTCACGACGAAGACGACGACGATGACGATAGCAATGGCCAATGATATTGTTGGTATACTTTCCGCGCGCAAAATAACGGCGAGAGGACGGCGGCGTTGGGGTTGGCGTAGTAATCGGCTTATCATTCATTCACAATCCCGAAACGAGTGAAATCTATATTTCCGGCGGCGGCGGCGGACGTTTAAAACCCGGACGGGGTGGGTCGCGCGTAGAGAGGGATTTCGCGGTCCAGCTGGCGGCGGCGCCGAGCCTGTATGCGTGTGTGCGGGGGCGTATGCAACGTGTGTGTGCGTGGGCGTAGAGAAGTGCGTGTGACTCGGCTGCGGCGACGGTGGTTGATGCCGCCGGTGGAGCGATAACGGAGCGAGTGCGAGCAGTGGCAGAACGAAACGGCACGGCGATAAAAGCCCGCCACCGTCGTCGGGCTTCGGCGGCAGTGGGTGGTTGGGTTGTGGGTGGGGGGAATCGTGACCCCCGGCTAAAAGTGTGAGTGGGTTGTCCCACCACCACCGGCTAAAAGCTCCCGGAGTCGTATGCAACACGCTCGCACGCACGAACACGCTCGCGACCGGAACCCCTCTCTTTCTCGGGTTGCGCGCGCGCCCTATCATAGAGAGGCACCTGTTGTAGATCGCTGGCGCGCGCGATTTTTCTACCACCACCCTCCACGCCTCGCACCATTCACGCCGGTGCCGTTTCCGCCGTATCACCCGCGCGGGGCGCGACGACCACCCAACATCACCGGTGGTCACCAGCCCATCGCGATCGTCGTGGTGACGGCGGTGTCTCGCTCTCTCGGCGCACGGACGGAACCGTTTCGCCGCCGAGCTGTTCAGTACGCCACAGGACACCAGAACATCGGCACGTCGCCGCCCTCGTTCAACGCCAGAACGCCACCAACAAGCACCGTCCCACCGTCACATCACATCCCAGTCCTCGCCCTCACCCCCACCCGGCACCACCGACTCCAACGCCACCGCCGCCGCCGTAATCACTGACTCTGTGATACGATTCAGTCAAACACACCGCCACGACAACATACTCCACCACCATCAATCGCGACCGGAGGCTCCCCGGCGACGTGTCAACATTGAATCATCACACAAACACCGGAGGTAAACAGAATAACAATTTTTTTTTATATATACATTTATAACATTTTTTTTAGAATAATTTTTTTTTTTTTTTAAATATCATACGTTTTTTACTATATATATTAGTAGTGTAATGACATTGATATATTATACTATATAGTCTATTATGAGAGAACCTTTGATAGAACACGTAATTAATTACGAATTACGCGCGTGTTGAATCCTGTCAATGGTTTTCGGCAGACCTTTAAATAACGAACAGAGCCACGTGGACAGTCGGCGATTACCTAATTCGTTCATGCAATATATTTTTATTTTAATATAATAATTATTTATTACTTATAAAGTTTATAACCTTTTATAATAGTGAAGTTATAAACGGCTTGAATTGAACAACCATGAACTTACAAAAAAAATTGCAAAAATCAAAAATTTCTCATGGCTATAAATATCTTAAAAAGAGTCAAAGTAATTTTAGAATTTTTAAATTTATGAAAAATACTAATAAAAATATTTGGTGACCATTTCAAGTGTCTATAGTTTTTAGCTTTTGAGTAACACCAAAAAAATGAAATTGATTGTATCAAAAATATTTCGCGTAAAATTTCCATTTTTCCCGAATTTTTTTTTTTGTTTTTCTTGACTTTTTTGAAAAATATTTTTATGTTACGAATATATCAATTAAATTTACTGTCCAGTCAGAAAATATGCTGAAGTCATTAATTAGAGTATTTTTAATACCCCAAAAGTTCAGGATAAACAGAAGTAAAAACACACATAAGACATTATAAAACTATTACATTTATCGCTACGTTCATAATCTAAAAAATGGAATTATTATTCAAGTGAATATTGTAATATTATATTTTCGTATCCACAGTTATCTTTTAAGATTTTTTAATAGTTTGGTTTAGATTGGATTCCAATAAAATTTTCAAGTTTGGTTGAGCTCGTTAAATTTTAAAATTAGTTTGATTCGTACTCAGAAATCAAAGTTCATAATATCAATTTATTATACTGAATGGTTTTTTAAGACGTATTATTATTTTACGTATTATAAATCTAATATTCGAAGTTCGTACCTTATACATAACTGATATACGAATCAATGTCGCCGACAAATGTTGTATCATTCACTTAAATATCCACTGAAATGTATTTTTTTTTAATGATAAAATGAAAATTATTTACTTATAATTAATAATTGTTATATAGCTATTAGTTTTCTTTTAACAGTGATCGGCTTTTAATTGGTTTTTATATTTATGCAACAAATGTACCTATTTTTTCTTTTTTGCGGCGTATCTAACTCTAGCAATCTGTATGAACATTATAAGACTCTAAATAACGATGCGTCGTTTCGCGACATTTTTTTTTTTTGACAGTTTGTAGTTCCCCAAAGTCACATCATATAATATTATATCATATCTTTCAAGAATGACCTCCATTTTTTTGGATTTGCCTAAATTTTTTTGTGATCGTGAGATTCTTTAAAACCATTTTTTTTTTCAACAAATCGATATTTTACATTTTTACGTTTACCTACACCGACAATAATCTTCTTTCGTATGGTTCTAGTCAGTATTTACAAGATTATAAAGTAACTATTGCCCAATCTGCTGCTGCGAAAAACTGGACCCAAAAACACTCTTTTGTTTCAGGTCGTTTTTCTTCAGTAAATTCATTGAAGTGAAATAACTCTACCCGTATAATTTTTTTATTTATAAATTTACTGGGGCGTATATTTTGATTTTTTCGGTGAAATTCAATTGTCATCGAATCCTTTGTTTAACATTTAGTACGCACACTTCTCGTTAAATGTTTTTCGGTGGACAATATTTTAGTGTGTATTTATAAATTTTAAACGAAATATTGTATTTGCTCTATTTTACTGCAGACGTCTACCACAACTAATCAATTCATTCCAGGTGAAAACAAACCAAATACCACAACAATGAACAAATGGAAGCCAAACTTATACCTATCCGTCGCAGATGTTTATATTTTTCTGACAATAATTGTTACATCCAATTTCCCAAATATAATATTACTTTTTCGAAATTTAATTTTGCAACTTCTCTATCTTCGGGTTAGTATTATTGTTTCACCATTCCCGACAAGAATCCTACGAACCATTCAATTTTCGGCGTATTTACGAATATCAAATAACAATTATAGCCATTTATGGATATTCTATATTGAAAGGAAAAAATTCTCAACTTAAAAAATGTTTAAAAATTCGTACTCAACTAAAAAAAAACCGCTCCAATCGAAATAATAGGTTTTTGGTAAGTACGCTTGTGATTTGTTGTATTTTAATGCTGTGATCGAAATAACGGAGATACTTTGAACCCTAAAGCTACCTACCTACATATTCTCAATAATATATCAAAATTATACGGGATAATTTATACAAACATTTGATCTCGTATTTCGTTTCTTGTAAGTAATAACAATGAGAACTCTCCTTTTCTCCTTTGTCTGCAAACTGCAGTCTTGTATGGTTTTAAACCGTTATAATTTAAGTAGTCTGACGTAACAGAAAAGCTTCCAAAATACGATTTAAACAATAATATATGCAGAACACAATACACGTCATGTGCGCCAAAAAGTATATTATTTTGTTATCATATTTCATATTTTTACGATTTTGTTTCAAATGTATTATTTTCGTAAAGGCTTATACTTCAAAATGGTCTTTGAACGTTTTTGAAAATATAATTATATACAGTTAGTAGAAATTTCTTTTGCATTCCAAGTCACGTAAACCATAGACCGACAGTTTTTCCCCAGCACAATAAAATTGTACAGTGCACCTATACACTTTCTTGATGCTTCTTATCAACTGTCTACATCTCATGAACAAACATTTTCCGTGCAAAAAACTTTTGGTTCTCTATAAAATGCTTTTTTTTTGTATTTGCCAAAAAAAAAAAAAAAAACTTAAGTTTATGTCATAAATCTTTTTCTGCTTACATTAGTTTCTGTATATTAATGCAACATATATTTTTTTAATTATATACATTTGAAACGTTTACAGTGTGTACAAACTATTTTATATATACTGAAACCATTTGTAAATGTATATTAGTGTGTCTGTATACTACAGTTGAGTGTGGTAATTAATAAAAACATACATTTAGTAAAATACTGTGTGACCTAACTTGTTTACACGAAAACATATTTTCGTCTGCCTGCCTATTGTTATAGGCTGTCGGTCAGTTTCCATTCAATGAGTATAAAAGCAATATTTATATTTTCTGTGCAAGCAATCATCGGTAAAATGTTCTAAAAACAAATATTTTTCTACTTTTATATGTAAATACACGTACGTACCTAGTACTTGTCGTTAAAACACGCGATCGGTTATTTGTGTATCGGCTCTGGCCATATTATTGGCACTTGTAGTCTTGTACCGAGCAATCGTAACGAAATCGTACCAACGAACTATATAGACACCGGGAAATTTGTCGATATATTCATTCACGGTGGCAATGCACACGACAACTAGAAAACATTAACAGGGAATTAAATATGGACTTCAGCGTGGCGGCCAGGCCGTATCCTGGGGCGGTTCTCGGTCGGATTTTCTGGCATTTCACCAATAACACGCCTTTGAAAAATAAATACGACGCAAATATTCAAGTCGTTATTCGAGCATAGTTTTTTGGAACTTGGTGATCCGGAAAAAAATAAGTCATAGTTGAGTTAAAAGTATAAATGTGGATCGATTAGCCTGTACATTGACGAAGTACATGGGGTGAAATTGGGAGACACCATAATAATTAAATATTAAAATATAAAGTGATTTAAATTAATACTGTATCTCACAAAAACCAGTTATCAGAAAAAAAATGATATTTTATTATTTTGATGGGACGTCATTCCTGCGGTTTATTTTTCATATGATAACCATTGATATTAAAGATATTAGTTGTATCCATGACTCGCGTTCACGTGGTAATTATGCGAGTGTATAATAATTTTTAAAATATTTCTTAATTATGCCATCGAATCTTGGATGCAAAGGATTGACTTTCAATTTTCCTGTAAATTCAATCATAGCGTATGATATTCCACAGCAAAAATTAATTTAAGAATAACCGGAATAATACGTATATAGTATGAACACATGCCAGTCAATCAAACCACATTACCGCTATGTAGGTACTTAAATTATGTTTGATACACAAACGTCCATTAAATATACATTAATAATTCTGAACAATGTTTATTAGTTTACTTCTAAATATTTACAATACCAACTTAAATATTAAAAATATAGTTTGAAAAAAAACTTATAGTTATAATTTAATATATTATACATTCATTTGGATTCCTAAAACATTTATAATAATAAAATATTTTATCCAAATGATTTATAAATATAAATATTTTTTTACCTAATGCTGAAATATTTTTTGTGGTTAGTTTCCAAATATTTTTGATTTCAAAAATATTTTCATCATATTAAATAAAATATTTTATAAAAATGATCATTCATTTACTGCTATGAGCATGGGTAGGTGTTGGATCTTGATAATTGAAAGCGATTCCACGAATAAAATATGATGTCATTTTGACAGTGTATGTATAGGTACCTATTGCAAAACAAGTCTCGTACAGAATTATTATACTTATACGAGAAAGTATTGGTTACGGTGAAGACATTTTCGTCTCACGGAAATGAGAAACGCGTCGATAGATAATATTATATTGCGTTCGCGTGATTCATCCGTGAACGGGGATTTTAAATTTTCTCGAAAATGCATTTATTTAAAACTGCAACTGCTCAATGATTTGAGACGAGACATTAAATCCAAAATAACTGAATGCACGCTTCATTAATTCATAGGTATAGACGGATATTTAGTCAAACTTTATGGAGTCTACTAAAGCTTAAGAATTTTCACAAAATTTAACATAGTATTATAATAATCGACACAATAGCAATAATAATTCATAATCAAGATATAATTTTATTCTATAATATCAGTGTGTACATTTTTTCATTTTTATTAGCAGGATGAGGGAGGTTGGGGGGTATCTTAGATAAAATAAGACGGGAGACTAAACATCTGTAGATTTTCCCACCCCGATTACTGCCCAAGCCCATAGTTATATTTTATATAATAAATTTATATTATATCACTTTATTCTGAAGCAAATTTTACGACGGAGTAACGCTTGTCATCGTTTTCGGGTCCGGGCCTTGGTGTTTTGCAACACTCGTCAGGTAGTTGACATTTTCCCTTTTAATCGTGGTGTATTAGATATTCGGTCAGAATAACATTATGTTTAACGGTCAGCGTTACGCATGGCATTGCGAACACGTAGTGGATGATTTATTTTGCACAAGGCGTGTCTCCGACGGTCCGCCTGTGATCCGTCAACGACTACCGCGTCCGATCCTTGATCTAGGAAAAGCAAAAATAATGCTAAAACTTGAGCTAGAATATAACATTGTATTAACCTTAAATCCGTTAAAAACAATGGCGTTGTGGTATAATAAAAAAAATTTCAGGATAAAGAAAAATCTGAAATAAGCGATAAGTATATAAAGTAGGTAGGTATAAGTACTAACAGTAGGTAATTATAGATACCTACAAAAAAAATAATTGGGATTTATTTTAATAAAATTATATCTCCTATATATCCTATATAATACCTATATATCTTGGCATTTACAAACGTATCTGTTTGTATAACGCGTATCATAGTTTATGATAAAAACATTTTTAGTTTCTATATGACTAAAAAATAACAATTTACAAGTGTAAATATTTTTACAGTTTCATAATTTTGGAATCTTTATTTAAAATAATATAGATTTAAAACATATTAATATTATATGAGTGTAATATGACTTACGTTATAATTGCGTAACTATCGTTAAAAGGAATCAAATAATTACCGTTTCTACATATTTCAGCAGATAATAAAGCAAATGTATAATTGTAGAGATGCCGGATACGTACGATTACGGACAATTACGCAAATCTTAGTAGTTATAACTAACGAATAATATTATTTTTAATAATATCTCTTGTTTATTTTTTTAACAAAACATACATATTCGATTTGACGAAGCCATACATTTTGTATCTAATTATTTTTTATTGATAATGTTTGAATTTAAATTTGAACACATATGTTGTATACATGTCGCGCCTGTTGTAGGCCTCTGCTGGATAAAATATCACCATAATGCATATCACACGCAACATGAATGCATACCATTATAATGAACATGACGCAGGAACAGCATAACTTTGTAAACAATTTAGGTCGAAAAAACAAACATATTAACTTTGGTCTATAACTGACAAATTCTCACGATTATTTTAGGATCAATTAAAATAGATACCTGTGATATGTTTATAATTAAAACCAAAACCAAAAATTGTTTTGAATATTTACAAATTTGAATCATACAAAATAAGTAAAATAAAAAAAATAATAAACCGATGGTTTTTTAAAATCATAATAGTGTACAAAAGTTTCTTTTTTCAAGCCGCATCTACCTACCTGCTCATTATGTTAATTTGTATTTAAAACTTCCAGTTTTATATACATACAATTATTAGAATGATTTTGTTTAAATACGTTTAAGAGAAAACGTGGACAATGTACATAATATTTATTAAAGACAATTAATATTGTATATTTTATTGCATACAAATATATGTATTTTATATAAAATATTTATAATAAAACATATTTTGCTCGAACGTGCGTTTGACATTTAATTATTACCAATTCATCATTTATCATAGATTTAATTATAATATTCATATTTCATAATCAAATGTGGGACATTAGCCATGTTGAAATCCTTCAAAGCATTTAACTTGAACAGCTGGTCCGAAACAAAAAAAAATGTATGTTTTATGTTTGACCTTTGGTGGAATTTTATGAATGAACTGTTTTATATATGATTTGATTTATATTTAAAACACATTATAAACCAATTATCTTTCATTGAAGAGTTCATTACTAAATCGTATGTCGTTTTTTTTTTATTTCGGAAAAGTTTTTATTTTCATTTCAGGTTTACATAGAAAACTTTCACTTCAAAAACGTTAAAACTTGATTAAATTTTGTTGTTGTGTGGGAACCATAATAACTACGTTGCGTCTCAACTTTTTAAATTTTTTAATACTCCATTTTTTAGGTTTATAAAGTTATAACTTTATTTATTGAACCAGACTCGATCATGTCTATATGACTATACTGAATACCTACATAATAATGGTAATAAAAAAATTCAAAATCTCATTTGATTGTTTATGGAACCTATACATTACACCAAACTAAAAAATTAAAACATTACATTTTTAAAAAATAAGTGGATTTTGTTATCAAATAATTCGATTGAGTATACTTTATAGTATAATACATGAGTAATATAATAAAAATGTCGTATTAAAAAAAATGTGTCCAACATTCATAAACATGGCCTGTTTTTGAACTATTGTCAAAAATAATAATTTAACTAAAAAATAATAACAATAATATCGTATTTATTTCTGATAAAATGTATATTACATTATAAGTACCTATTACCTGATATAGAAATTAAACACATCGAAAAAATATAGTAATTACCAGCGTGATATTTTTTATAGGTAAAATAAAGCATTTAAATTAAATTAAAATTATTTTTATCATGAAATACAATATAATACGCTATGGTATGTAGTGAGTAAACATGGTTAGAAGGAAATATTAGTGATATATATCGTCATACCGATTGATGTGTGAATAACATAAATATAACGATTTACGAAAGCTAAAATCGCTTCTTTACTTCTATATAGGTACAAACTATTAATCGTTATAGATAGGTATAACATATTAATTAAATAATGTTGATGGTCAAATGTACTTAAATGATGGTTAAATGTAAACCTCGGTTACAAAAACGAAATATGCGGCGTACCTACGTCATATTGCGTTTGTACTTTGTATAAAATCGATTGACCATATAAATTGATTTAAATCCACTCGATAGAAAATACACAACAGGCTAAATTTTCATCTACCGAATGATCGAGCTAATATATTTTCAACGGTATAGGTATAATAATGGTTGACGACATCGATATCGATAAATTATAATATTATAATATAACAATTTCGTATAAATCATGAACAGCCTGAGCTTAACTTCGCGGATGAATAAATCCGAGTAAAAAAAGACATAAAGTGTAATACGAGTGTGAGTGCTAAAGAAAAGATATAGAGAATTGGGTTCGTGGTTCAAGCGTAAGACAGTTTTGTATTATAACATATTATAAATTTGAAAGGAATAATAAATCATTGCGTACGAAATTTGGAAATATGATTCTGATAGAAGCTCGATTCACTATTATACGCGTAGTGTTTATGTCGTTTTTCAAACATAAGTGTTCGCACACAGATGCAAAATTATGTGTAGAAAAAAAAATATGAATAACAAGTTTCCAAACATTTTAGAGTACAATATAATAATATTATACGGTCCTTATTTTGGATAAGGTCAACGTGCAGAAATATAATTGTATAATTTATTTGAATCGAATAATACGAAATGTATAACACTATACAAATTACTTTTGTTTCATATTCAACAATGTAAAATTATGATGTTATGCTGGGTGATTATTTTAACGGTAAACACAAGTTAGAACTCCGAAAGTCTTCATAATTATTACAAAACAATATCGTTTTCGAAAACAAGATTATAATTTTATTAGAAAAATTTTTTTTTTGATTTCCCAGAGTAACAGCAAACATTTTAATATTCTAAAGTAAAATACTTTTTTTGACAATTTTTATGTTTATAAAAAACCGGGATCTGGCGCTTCTGAAATCTGAATAGTAAATACTGTAAAATCTGGTTTTGCCAAATCTCAAAGGGGACAGAAAAGAGTTCGAGATATCAAAAAATTCGAGATACCTAGTATTATTTTAATTGTATAATATTACTTTAATGGCAATTCAAAAGAAATGTCTTTTTAGTTCAGTATAATTCAAGATTTCGACGTTCGACATAATAAAAAACTACTATTTTAAATGTAACATGTCTTTGAGTAGGTCACTGTAATATATGTGTTAAATTGGAATTCAATGATAAGTCATTGAAACATACGAAAAATGATCTCGAGTGAAACTGTGTCTATCTCGATAAATATTTTATCATTTATTTATATGACTATTGGTAATTTATTTTTGACAATCAAAACTCACATGTATTATTACAGTAATAATATTATTTCACAAAATACTACTTCTACTATCACTGTTATTAATTTATAGGTAAGTAAATATACAGACGTACCTACAGTAAAACAGTGTGAATGGGTTCACTTTATAAATAGGTACATTATTAAAATACAAACTAGTTTACTATTTTGAAAATATCATTGTACATAGAAAATAATTATACCTAATACATATATTTTTTTTTCGTTTGCGCTATATCCGGGAGTAGGCCCGAAGGCCTACTTCGGACGCCTATTTGGCAACATTCCTATTTGGGCACCCGTAGGTTTCTGCCATGTCCTATACATACATATATAATATATATATACAAATAAAAGTCTTAAAAATAATACTTTTTAAATTATGGTATTAGCACTATAACCGTTAGAAGAAAAATCGTTATTCTCGCTCAAATAAAATACATCCGACTTCTTAAAAATTAAAACTTCAACTGTCTGTGAAAAAAGTAGGCATGCCTATGTATTTTGATTTTTTTAGAATACTGTAAGACCAACTAATTATGTATTAAATTATGTAAATAATATACTTTCTAAAAACATTATTAATTATCAAGACTACGTGTGTTAATTGTTGAAATAACCAGCCTGTATATATCGTATTATATTATAATACTGTTGAACGGTATACGGTCAAATTCATAGCGTTTGCACAATATGTATAATATAATATACGTTTGTTGTGATCAATTTTAAATTATATACCTATACAAAAAACGAAATGCTATACCAGTAGTTTAATAAAGTAATAAAAAAAAAGATCTGTGATTTATATTAATGATCAATGTCTTTTATACGTACAAAAAAAAACATGTATACAGGGATGATTTAAGTATGCTCACCCTATTTTTATGCTTAAATTATTCATACATTCAAATTGTGACTCTTGGAATTTTTAAATACATTTAAATACCATGTTTTCGAATACTTGAGATTATTTGTACCACTTAAGGATGATCCTGTGGTAATACAAACTTCTGATAGGAACCGGCCCCCTTTTTAACTTTTAATTATTCAGTAGGTATATATTTTTTTGTTGAGAATTTTAATGTATTTAAATTAAAACTCGAGCTAGAATATTTTGAGTTACAAACTATTTCTGGACTAAGGATAGTATGTCTAATGGTTATGGGTAAGTAGTTAAGGGGCATAGATGATTTGAAAATGTTAGTAATAACTATGGATCAATCAATAAAAACAATTTATAAAAATGGCCGAAGTATAATAAATACAATGTCTAATATTACATGTATTTTATATTTTTGTAAACAATTTTTTAAGGATTTTTATCTTTAGTGTAAAAATTTTAATAAGTTCAAAACTATTCATTCAAATTTTTATTCAAATAGGTACATCAACATAAGAAAATCATTCGCTAAATCCCCAGTGTCTTCTTTAGTAGTACAAAAAATTCAAAATTCAAAAATCAGATATTAAATCAGTTATTTTGAATAAAATATGTACAATTAAAGAGAAAAATGGGAATGACCATTCTTAAAAATCTCCCTGTATGTACGTTTTTAATAATGACTAGTCTTTTATGATTTTTAGTCTTCGATATAACACAGTGCGATATGGAGTAGATATTATCTTCTAAGTATCATAATATTAGTATCTAATGATCAGTCATCAATTTACTGTTTCGTTTTCAGGTCTAGTTATTAAAATTATTGTTTCCAATATGCCATTAAATTACATTAAAATTTAAAAATCAAAAAACCGGGAGAGTCACTCTGGTTTATAATATGTGTTGATGGTGTTCCTCGTCATTGGATAAGTAACTGTTATGGATATTATACTAATCTTGAATTATCATTGCTTACGTAACAATTCTGAATGGACACGGTTTGTCATCTTATATTAATTCTAAGGATAATTATATTGCTAAAAGTATCTAGTTAATTATTTTTTACAAAATTAAACTGCATGTATTATACAGACATATGTAGTTATTTTTGTTTATTATAATATTATTTCATGTATTATTACTAGTTGTTCATCGAATTTACCGACGAACCGTAGAATATAGCTTGAATGGGTTTATTTCATAAATAGTTTAAATTTAGTTAAATATTTTGAAAATTTAATTGCGCATAGTAAATAAAATTTGTCTGAGTCAGTACGCACGCCAGAAGTGAATACGGGAATGGTTTAATTTATCGAAAAAAAATTAAACTTAACATATATTAATATATATTTTAATGTACTGTACCAACGTTGTTACCGTATGGTGTACACCATACTTAGTCGTATTTGACCGTACAAATACTATAGTCTATAATTACCATACATACATCTGTTTACACCCAGCAGTAACTGCAAACTACCGGAACCCACCGCATTTTCCAGAGGCCTAGTACCACAGAATAATATATTATATAATCCAGATCACCAGACGAGGTCCTTTACCCCGGTGTCACCAAAAAGTATATATCAGACAAAAAATATCTTATCGATTCTTATTTCATTTGTTACGATTTGTAATCCTAATTTAAACATTTGTACAACTTCTCAATCTTGAGAAAATACATTTTCCAGAGGTGGTACTAGTGTAATTTTTACACCAGTGCCGTCATGGCGCCATCGACTTGTATTGGTCTTATTCTGACTCCTGACTGGTATTGTTAAAAGCGTCTGATTTTCAAAGTTCCAAACTCATTATTACGGGACCTGTTGCACAAAGTTGAGTAACAAAAAACTACTTGATCCAATTTATAATATAAAAGGAGGATCATCGAAGGAAAATCAAAAGTTTGTATCTCTGTAGGACATTTCTTAGTAGTATTAAATAACATCTAGGAGCTGAGTATATTATTTAAAAACTTCAAAAATTAGAATTTGAATAACTGCAGCATTATCAAAGAAGGTCTTCCTGGGGTGAGCATACTTAGTGGATCGCCTTGTACAATACTTTCTATAATTTAAGTAGGTATCTTAAATAGCATAATTTTTTTCTTCTTTTGACATGTCTACTCTCTAAGAGTTTTTGCCATAATTACTACCCTTCACCACCTGGATCTATCTTGGATTGCGTATCTCCAGTTCTCACTCTTTGAGTTTTTAAATATTCTTCAATTACGTAAATTCACCTTTTCCTAGATCTTCTTCTAGGTCGTTTGCCTTGTGGTTTTCATTCCAATTCTACTCTTTCGATCTCCCTCTTCTCATTATGTGCCCTAACCATTGTATCATTTGGCTCTTAATAAACCTTGTTACTGGTACTAGTTTCAACATATTGTAGTACAGCTCACTGTTATATCTTCCACCAGTTCCCCGTTATTTCATCGATAATCGGTTCACATATTTTCCACCATATCCTGTTCTCAAAAGTATTCAAATTTCTATCTGATTTTTTGGTGGTTGTCAAAGCTTCGCAACCATACGTGATAGTCAGTCTTATAATAGCTAGGTACAATCTTGATTTTGTTTTTCTAGATATAATTTTAGATGTTAAGAATTTGGTCAGACTGTAGATTATTTTTTTGGCCTTATTTATTCGGGTACTTATTTCTTTTGACTAGTAATTCTTTGTACTTAGCGATGCTCCCAAATATTTAAAATCACTAACTTTTTCATAATTTAAATCCTCTATTTAATTTGAGTCTTTTCCATTCTCAATGAGTTTCATTATCTTTGTTTCCTTAGAATTGATTTCGAGACCTATTTTTTTTATTTTTCCTTGCTATTTCTTCTAACACCATCCACGTTAGCTGAATCTACAAACAGATCGTCTATTACGTCCAAATCGTCAGCAAACCTGAGGAACCGTATCTTGTCCTCGGTAATGAATAGACTACCTTCATTTTCCTGTAGTATCCGTACTACCTTCTCCAGCGCAATATTAAAAACTACTAGGGACAGCATGCCCCCTGTTTTATCCCAGTTCCCACTCTAAAAGTTCCTGATGTTACATTTTGCGTCCTCACTCTTCATTTCGTGTTTTCTATATACATTCTAGAGTTAAAGTTATTAATTTATTTGGGAAATCGATCTCATACATAATATTGTTGAGACTTTCTCTGTGGATTCTATCATAAGCCTTTTTGAAATCTATGAATATTTGCCACATATTCTGCGATACTATCGTTTCTTTTTTCCAATTAATTGACCTATTATGGATAGTTGTCAGAACAATAAAAAATCCAAAACTGGTTGAACGATCTTTCCGGGAGCTGAATTGATGATCACCTAAGCTATCCTCCACATAGGGGATAATGCGGTTTAGTAATACTTTAGAGAAGACCTCGCACTCAAAGTTCAAAAGCGATATACCTCTATAATTGTCATATTTTGTGTTATCTCCTTTTTGTATTATGATTGCCTCATTCTAATTATCCGGTACTCGTTCCTCAGCCCATATAATTAGTTGACACAATTTGAATATTGTTACGTACAGATATCACCTCCGTACTTTATAAGTTCTGCTGGGATATCATAGGTTCCCGGCGCTTCCCAATTTTCCAGGCCAAATATTGCCATTTTAACTTCTTCAAGACTGATATCCTCTACGTAAGGCTCCATTTATATATTATTATATAAACGTGTGATACCGATTCATTTATATTCTACTGTCACACGTGTCATTGCGACATACTACTTGCTAGATCATTTGAAACGTTTATATTAAATTACCATCAACAATGCAAGAAGTTTTGAAAAAGTTCAAAATTTGTTTTCGATGTATTTATACAAATATAAAATTGTATACCTATGTACGATATAATATTATGTCGTTGAAACTTTTGCATTTTAGTTATTTTATCCTTAATACATGATAAAATATGTGCACGTATAATATTCGATTTCTGCATTGGGAATTATAATGTATATGGAAAATATCATATTATTATCATATGTGTGAACACTTTTTTTTCATCTATTAATCACAAAATTATTTATACCTATAAGTAATTGCATCTGCCGTGAATCGTAAATCATTGTAAACCTAGATGTGACAGACACAAATCACCAAACAAAATGTAGGTACTTAATATATTATACCTTATTACAATGCATGCACGCCACCATTTTTTTTTTAAATTTAATAATACGTTTATTCAAATCCTGATTTTTAAATTGTTCATGTGTACTTAAGCACCGATATGTTTAAGTATGTATGCACTTAGATTTTTTATGCCATTATTAATGCTTGTTCTGTGTCGATAGAAAATTATTTTTTTACAAACAAGAACCACACTTTTTACAGCAAATAATTGTCATACAGATCATATTTTTTAAAATATGTTGATGTATATAAATTGATATTCGAAAGAGTAAATTCTGTATTATTAAACTTTTATGTAGATTCTAATATTAATGGTCCATGGTAATAAGTTCAAATATATTAGGTAATGATTCGATGATATGAACATTATAGCTATTATTTTATTAATATTAATTATTTACATACTAGCATTTGATTTGTTCAAACATTTTCCAAGTACAATAAGTACGAATAGACAGCATATTAAATTTATATTTTATGTAAGACTTTTATTATTTATAGTACATAAGGTTTAATAACTCAGAAACTACTTGTTTGAATTTTGATTTATATAGACCAAAGTTATGTCGAAAACTAATTGAATACACGAGTGCGATATAATAGACTCGAGCGAAAACGTTTCAAACTTTTCAAATAATTTAGATTTAATTAGCTATATTATATCAAATAATTTTTATTGTGGACTATGACAGTTTGATAGTATGCAATAATAAAGTTTCATTTATACAGCAAACTTTGAATGGCCCTTATATTTTTACACCCTCCTTAACAGAATTGTTCAAACTTAGAGATAGGCTCACCGAAATATGTATGTACCTACTTATAGTAGCGTGAAAAACAAACGTACATTATTCTACTTTGGATCTGCAGCAGGACAAACGATAATTGTTGATCTTAATATTATAATATCATGCCATAATATTATTATTGTAAATATTTATTTGATTATTTAAACCAGATTTAGTTGGTAAACAATTTCCTCTTTGCGGTATTGTGTTCAATCGAATTTTAATCTTTGCAATAAATTATTGTTTAAAAGTACAGTGGTTAAACTTGTAATATACTAATATAATCAAATTTAATTCAATAGGTACCCCTGGTCATTTTAATGAAGTATTTTTCGACTGGGACTTAGGTTTTTCTAAATAATTTTTTTTGTGTATCTATCTAAACATTTTTTAAAATTAAAAGCATAAATAAATTTGGAGCAATTAAATAGTAGAAAAATAGAAACGTATGACTGGTGTTAACCGATGATATCAAAGATTGGCGGGTGGTGGGTTTCAAAACTTGTGAAAGAAACTCAAGCACAATATTCACGTTAAAATTTTAATAGATGGTTATAATATAAATATTAAACAAATAATTACAATAATATGAGCGAGTGTGGTGATTGGGTGTTGAGATGTGGTCCATGTCTTTGTGAAATTTTCTGTGAGTGATCCTTAGTGCAAACTGCCTAATAGGTTGGGAACCACTGCCTCAACGGTACACACAAAGCTTTAACAAAATTCCCTGTAGCGTGATTAATTTATTCGATGTTTTAAAGCTCACAATGCAATTTAAACGTGCTTTCGTCGATTTAATTTTAAACGTTAAAGTGTACATCAATGTGCATGTTTTTGTGCTTAGTGGCTACCAGACGTAAAGAGTTGTTTTGATTTGCTTAAGTTTAATTTAAAAGCATCTCTAGAGGACGTTTTCGTTAATTGCATATACTTATTCCATAGAAAAGATCTATTACCGATTTGGGTTGTTCTAAATTATTCGAAAAAAGTAAGTTATTTGTACTCCATATAAATGCAATATTCCCGTTCACGATTCGTACGCGTATTAACCGAGAAACCACTTGAGTTTATTATTAAATTATATACGCAATATTCGACCATTGTTCAAAAAATTCCACAGTAATAATTTTACCGAATTTTAACCATCGCGATCGTTTCTTGGAATTATAGAGCGAACTGAATCAGAATTAATTCCCTAGAGAGCATTAATATAATTCATGATCTAA
This sequence comes from Acyrthosiphon pisum, assembly GCF_005508785.2. NCBI lineage: Eukaryota > Metazoa > Arthropoda > Insecta > Hemiptera > Aphididae > Acyrthosiphon > Acyrthosiphon pisum. Next base: position 57,558,490 of record NC_042493.1, read on the forward strand.
TAAAATTTATTTATTTATTTATTTAATATTAAATACATTATGAAAATAATCAAAACTGTTTGAACAAGAAATGAAAAAAATAAAATATATATGGATGGATACTAAAACTAAACATACATTTTTATTGTTTGTCTTGGACCAGGATACGGTTACGGAGATGACAATATTAACGTTATGAAAATATTATTGATAGATCGATATACGTATAAGCAGTGGGTAACCTTCTTTACTGCAACCACTATTTACCGTAGTCCAAACAATGGAAAATTATTTTTATTTTTTATTTTTTTTAATAAACTTTATTACGGAACAACCGAACAACAACAGTCAATATGACGTATATTATAATATTATTAGGTATATAGAATAGAAAACAATATTTTTTAACAATTTTTTAACTTTTTGAAGTAAGTTTGTTTATGTTTTTCTCGAAATATACAAACTTTATAATACCCTGTTTTATAATATATTATAAGGCGGTGGTAGTGATAACGACCACAACAGCCATCGTCATCATCGATTTGCATTACCAAGTTTCATCTGCTGAACATAGGCGAACGGTTAACCAGTATTAATTTCAATAAATAGGATTAATACGACTACCTCGAGTGATAGTTTTTTTGAGAGTTTTGTATTTTTTTAATGTATTAAACGTATTTATTAAAATATATGAAAGATATATTAAAAATATTGTAATTACTACTTTTCGTTGTAAAGTAAATTTATATATTTTTTTCTTTAAAAAAAATCAAATAATTATTTTTTTGTATATTAAAATCAGTTGGTTATAAATTAAAACTTGTTAAACTATATTATTCGTTGGTAAAATACATAATTAGAAATAATTTTACTGATAGTTCCAAAATGTTGAATCCGGAAGTGCCGGTAGCTTATAAACACTTAGGTTATAATAATATATTAATTTTTCTTATTACCAGGCATATATTCTTATTGAATAAAATTATTATATGTTACATAATATTTTTCATTCAGTGATGCCAGTCAATTAATATATTTTAAACCTATAATAATATATAAAACTATTTTTTTTTAGTTTGACTGCTCTATTACGTGAAAATATTTGTGAATACAAGTAATTTCCAATCTACCTATGTGAAATGTGTATAATATATTAATATGTATAGATATTATTATATTTTTTTTCAATTAAACACCTATAGTTATAGGTATATTATTCAGCCTCCCCAAATATATGGGTATGTTTTTTTGAAATATACTTCGTTATAGATCAATTCAGTAAAATATAGCGTAAGCGTATATCTACAGTTCCCTGCTGAGACTTTATGTTCAAACTCGTAATTTTACGCCATAGAAGGTTGGTGAATTATATCAAATTCTATTCATTTTATATTTACAAGAAGGTCATAACTTGTATTGTTATTTATATCATATTTTCAATATAAAAGTCGACTAGGAAATAAGGTCACAGAATCAGTAATACAGTGTTCTTTATAAAAATTAAAAAATGTTCATCGGCCATCTTGAATCTCAAAATACTTATGCTTCGCTTTAAAAGGAGAATTTCGGAAAATGCTTTCTTACTACACCTTTTACGTAGTGGTAGGTAGGTATTAATAAATAAATAAGTAGTGTCAATAATAAAAATCAAAATGTTTACTCTTCATTCAAATATTGGCACACAATGCCAATAACAAAAAAACTGAAAAATTGTAAAACAGTTGTTAGCAAACCTACTAAATTAAAAAAAATATTGAGCTATATCTGATTTGAAGTATGTAATATTTCATTTAAAATATTCTAAGAAATCAGAATATCTAAAGTTCAAGTTATTTAGATTACTATTCAATCAATTAATACCTATGTAAAAAGATATAATTAACAGTATATTATTGAAGTTTCTTACCTGATTTTGACGTTTGGTACGAATTAATTTTCGAGGGAAAAATATTCATATAACTGAAAACATAAATTTGATATCAAACGTTGATTACTGAACTATACAAGTGTGGCTAATTAACAAAAAAAAAACTACTCAAAATATCAATGACATTATTATTTATGAATAATAACATATCAAGGTGCCATTACTATACCAGTGCCAATAACTCTACACTTTACCCTACGAAAGTACATCAAGCTATCATTGTTTAGGCTCTACGTTGATCAGTTAGTCAGTTCGATTATATTATATTATAAGTTATAACCATCCCACCCGGCGTTTTTTGTGAGACTACCTTATGACATGGGAGCAATATATTATCAGGCGTTACTTTCACTATTTCACATTCGTCCCGGTTTCCTACATTTCCGGTCAATTTTCCTAAATTTTTCTTTTTTACGAACACAACAAAGAATATATCAGCCAAATCGGTCAAGCCGTTTTTGAGTCTTAGCCAGACTAACAAAAAGCATTTGATTTTTATTAATATATATAATATGTATGTTATTATATACTATATATATAGTATTTATACAATATAGTATATATATATATATATATATATTATGTATGTTATTTTTTTTTTTTATTATTTTTATCCCGCGGCAACTTAGGCCATTGGGAGAGGGGAGGTACTATGAGTCTTAGAACGGTAGGTGAGTGTTACACGTGGGTGTATTTTAGCAGAATTTCGAATGGGGCACCCGTAGGTTTCTGCCATGCCCTGGGGGGGGGGTTGCCCGGAGAAAAATGCCGCCCAGTGGCCGAGAATCGAAACCGCGACCGGCAGCGCCGCAGCCGACGCGTTAGACCGCTCGGCCACCTCGTCCCCCATGTATGTTATTATATACTATATATATAGTATTTATACAACATAGCATATAATATATAGATAACGTCGTTTTCGTTAGCAAATTGTCGTTATACACTTATATTAGTTATTAGTGGCGTAGCCAGAAATTTCAGATTCAGGAATGGGAGAAAGCAAGAACTAGTGATGTATGCTCACAAATTCTAAAATGACAGATAGGTTATTAAAAAAGAGAAAAATTATTATTCGAATAAAATAATAAGTGTATTCTCTTTCAAAGTCATAACATTAACGTGTCAAAAAACCAATAATAACTTAAGTACCTATAAGTAACAATAAATTATTATAGTTAGAGGTTTTAAGTACAGTGTTCATAATCTCTTGGAAATTTAATTAAACAATACAATAGCGACTTTGTGTATATTGTTAATTCATGAAAAACCACCGATTTTTTTAAATTAATTGACAACTTATTCAAGAGTTTTATTATTCCAAAAGTTCGCTCTTTACATTCTTAGCAGAACGATGAATGTACCTGCTTAATATACAATGATAGCAAATTGCATCTAGTTTTTTAACAATACCTTTCAAAATATTTGTGGAAATATAAAATAAATTACAGAAAAATGGGAATAATTACACACCACCAGTTTTAGAAAAAATTGATTTAGTTATTTTGTTGTAATTTAAAAATGAAAAACCATAAAATATATCATAAAGCCACATAATTAATATATAATACACGTTTGAAGTTAATACTTTGACAAAATTGGCTTTCCAAACCTAAAATAAGAATTTCTTAATTAAAATTTAGTTTATTAGATTGTTTATTAGTCCTCCAAAAAATATTAAACGTAGAAACTGAAAACCATCCACTATTATTTAAGCTATTGTTTTTAATACTAAAAATAATGAGACTAATTTAAACTATTTATTTTTCAAGTCTTCAAACCTATTTATACAATTTAACTGTTCGTCAGTATACGAAATAAGAATATGAGAAAACAAAATATTTATTTTTGTTTTATAGTATAATAGTATATTATGTGATGTTCTAGGAAATAAATATCGGTATTAGAAAAATACATTTATATAGTAGTACTTAACCTATATGTATAAAAAGAAATTATGTAATTCATTACTATCCTTTAGACAATTAAATTGTAAACGATTCAACTTTTCACTTTTAAAATTATCTATAAATTATTATTAATTATTATAATAGCACATAATATATTTTTGCTCGCGTAACCGTGTATTACATTGCACTGAGTATTGTGTGGGACAAAAAAACGTATGTCGGTTAATACTTAATACTTACTATAATAATTACAAAAAATACCAGATGTGTACGAGTTTAATTATAAAAACATTCTAAGCTATGAATATTGATACGCCAATATGATTTAACGTCTTCAGATGGGTGGACCACAGGGGTTTAATCATAACTATTTAATTTAATCAAAGCATATGCCTATTATAAATTTCCAAGCAACAATGTTGACGTATTTAATACAACTCTGCTCCAGACTTCATCAGAGTTTTTTTTTACATTTAGGGTTTACCAACCGTAGAAAAAAACGAATTTTAAACTAAAACGAGTTAATTCTACCCATTTCAATTATTACAATTTATAATATTATAAATCTAAAATGCACAGTGCGTTAAAAATGTATTACCTATATAAATTATTGCTATTTTTAAAATACAAAACTACCTCAATAAATTTTAGTTTCTGCAAATTTATTTTCAAATTGATGGAAGGCATTTTTGTAATTTTTTTTTTAATTTATCATTTGTCTTGTAAATCAAAAGAAATCACTGCTGATAAATAGGAAATAATTTAAAGTCAAGTATAGAATTTTTAAAATTGGAATTTTATTTGAGTTTCGTTATTTTTAAGGAATTCGAAATGTTTTCTCTTTTCTTTTTTGTTATATATACTTGAAAGTGTTGAATTGTGGGGGGGCATTCTAAAAAAAAATGTTTGAAGGCAGGGTTAGGGCATGACATCTGCTCTTCTAGATCCACCAATGGTTGGTTAAACGTTTATGCCATTGGCTTTGAATTTGAATTAATGTGCATGGAACACAAAAAGTCAAGTTCGTTATTATTCCTAATGTTTGATCATAAGGACTTGACATAAAATTTTAAGTTATACCATGCTCATTCAATAATTCTCAATAATTCAAATTAGGAAAGACTTATGAGAAACTTCAAGTTATTAAGTGCTAGATTTTTTGAGTGGTTCGGAATAGCTAGTGGTAAAAAAAATCGATTTAGTTATGAAAAATATAAATAATTAATTTGAATGTCAATGTATGCAATGTTTAATGATAATAATAAATATCAATTATGTAGTACTAATAATATTGTCTGGTTTTTAAATAGATTTCGAATAATAATTGGTTTTGATTTATGTAGGTTGTAGGAAGTTCACACTGTTATATTATTGTATATCCATTCGGACCCGTTGTTTTAAATTTATATAAATATCAGTATGTTTAACTGTATATTTTTATGTTAAACGTGAGGTTTTTTTTTTTTTTTATAAACAGAGAGATGTTAAACAGAGAGATTGATAATGTAATATTATGTTCAAAATTATTTAGTGATGTTTTTATTTATTCAATTGATTAAATACTTTACTATGCATAATGGATACGTTTGGACCCGTAACAAAAAATTCACTGGAAAATGCTGAACTTGAATTAGGTACCTACTTTTTTTTCAAATAAAAAACCAGTGGGAAAAGGTAGTAAACGATTAAAAAATTTTCTCATTAATCATTCAGTCATACTTAAACAACTTTGAATTGCCGAGATTTGAATGGAATGAATGAAACGTTAAATCGATGCACATTGATACCTGTTTCACCCTACATTTTACTTCATATTACTTACTAATAGTGTACCAAATCATTGTTTTTCTTTGAATTACTGATATTTTTTTAAGGTTCAGAAGGTTCTTTATTGACAGTTCATTACTTTGTGTTATTCAACGAATATGTATTAAAATAAAAAATAAAATTACATACCTAACCATTTACTGTTTTTATTAATAATTATTATTTATATAAGTTTTTATTCAGGTTAATAGTCTAATGTTTTAAAAAACCTATTTTCAATAGGTAAATAAAAATCAAAAACTAGACAAATCAAAAAGTTTTTTTTTTTTAAATGTCTTAGAGATCAGATAATATTATTGTTTTAGACTCTGAGCGAAGCGTAGAATGTATTGATTTTACAATGATGTATGTTTTTTTTCTATCTGTCAGCAATATTCTGGGTTGTAAAAATGCTCCAATTTTCGGTAAATTAATGAATTGTTATCTATCAATGTTTGATATTTTATTGTAATTCGAAAAGGAATAACCCTAGACACTTGAAATGTTCACCAAATTTGTTATATAAACATATTCTGTAAATGGTAAAATGTTTAAACTATTTTGACTGTTTTTGAACTATTCTTAGCCATGACAATTTTTTTAAATTATTTAAATTATTTTTCAGTTAGAAATGTATAAAAGTTTTTCTTTAGACATTTTAATAGAATGTTCCCAATACATTTTTCTACCTCTATCAAGAAGACAAAATTCACCGGAAAGTCACGCAATTTATAGCGTTATAGCCATGAGATATTTTCGAATTTTATAATTTTTTTTCTCAACTATTAAATTTGATTATTTTATACAAGTATGATAGGTCATTAAACGTCACCGCTCAGAATCGTTGTTGTAACAATGATTTATCATTTAATTCAAATATAACATAACTATTAGAACGACATGCTTGATAACTACTGTACAGCAGGGCGTTAACCACTTGTCTACCTTTTTTTAAATTTTAAGTTTAAATTTGTTACTGTATATTTTTAGTTTTTTGCCATTTTTTCGTACAGAATGTTGTAAACATTTTTTCTTACCGTTAAAAATGTCGTAAATTGCGAAATTTCACAATATCAAATATAAAAAGTTTTTATCGTTAATAAAACAAATAGATAGTATCAAAACGAAGACCATAGGAAGTTATTTACATAATTCATTAAACATAAATTAACATGAAATCAATTTCAAAAACTCGTAGTGAAATCTAAATCTAAACTAAATATTTGAATATATTAATATGAAATAATACTTTACCGTCGTTTCATGAGATAATATGTTCTTTGGTATGCTAACACTTTTATAAATCCCTTCTTTTAGAACTTCACTTCCGATACGAGAAATATTCTCGAGAAACATTTTTAAATTGTTTTATCTTATAGAAAGCGTAGCATTAAATTCTATAAATTCTAGGACATTTATACTTGCATTAGTATTCGTCGTCTTAATAAAATTCACAAGATTTTTCTGAATACAAAACTCGCCGCTTTTGTAATATAAGTAAATTAGGTTAACTTCCAAGTTGCAGCGTATATGCTGTTTGGTTCAAATAGTATTAATTTTAATACCCATACAAAAGATTGAAATGACAGCTAGGACAGATATCGGATCCGAGGAAATATGCTAAATTGTTAACGTTGTATACTGCGTATAGAGACAAACATTAAATTATCCTATAATTATAATATTATATTATTACAAAATGCATTAAACCTTGTCGAGTTGGATGTATGTAAATAGTTAAATATTGTTTGCATTGTTACGCGTGCTGCTTTGTGCTTACCTTTTTTTATTACGAACGCCATCGAAAATAATACTCTATAGTATAATATATTTTCCTAATTTTAATTAATTAAATAGTTTAAAAAGATCAACAAATTATCTATAGGATAATGTTTGAAGATTTAGGAAGATGAGGTATAACGAATACGAAAGTTTGATTCATAATTAAATACTCATTTATAATATAAATTAGTTCACAACAATTTATTACATAGGTACGTATACAAGTATTTAAATTCAAACTGTTTTATTTGAAAACCAAATACTTAAAAGTTTAGTCCTTGTATAGTTGTATCCAACATTGCAGTGCGTTTAAACAATGTTTTAATAATTATAACAATAAAATTATTGTCTTAAAGATTTATTTTAGAATATTTTAATTTTAAAATTGTAGCAGGTACTAGGTAGGTACCTCGTTAGAGGGTTAATTTTATGATTTAAGGATAGAAGAAAAATTATTTCGGTCAACGTTTTCAACGAGACTTTTACAAGACCTATCCTCAGGCATATACATCAGACAAAGTCAAAAGTATCACGATGTTTATTAGAATCTAAACGTTACTTTTGCATTATAATATTAATATATCGTTAGCCAATTTGCATTAAAAAAAAACACCCTTGTATAGCTATAGTATTAGTGTGAATTTACCTATTATCAAATTTTAATACGCTAGTTATGATCATTATTAATTTTAACATTTTACATAGGTACTAGCATACAAAATTTAAATATCGGGAAAAATCTAACGTAAGAATATAGCTGGTAATGTTCTTAACTTTAAGTTTGATAATAGGTCAACTCAATCTAAAACTAAATAGCAACCAACACAGGGTTGGATTTGCCAAATGGCAATATGCTGCACGAAGGTCGGAGAGAGAAAAAATACTGTGCTAGAGGAACTGTGAGGAAGTTAAACTTTTTAATTTTTATTGTAAAATTATACCTGGGGTGAACAGTGCTTACACGGTTAAAAGTAATTTTAGAGACTAGTAGTTCGAGAGTTACACAATTTAAAATAAACAATATTCTTCTGAAACGTCTGATCTATTTTTCAAAATAGTGCATAATAAAGGAATGTTAAAACTGTTTAAAAATAATTTCTTGTAACTTAAATTGTAAAATAAATATAAAATATATTCGAAAACGGATATGTATAATGCATGTCAGTCGATATGTGTGGATATGTTTTAATGAATTTTCTATGTAATTTCGTATTCATGGAACAACCAACAAAGAACACGACGTGGAACCATCCATATAATACGTACTTTAAATAATATTGTATTTACATTTTTCACAAACAATTCGTTAAAAATATCTTTACTTATATCCCTTAAAAACTCAACTGTCTGAACACAGTTTTTTCTGTCAGAAATTTAACACCTTAATGTTAATATATACTATCGCAGTCCATTTATTGTAACAGATATAATTATTATTTTTATTAAATTGTTGAAAATATTATGTATATTTACCGAGTGGGGAAATGGATGGTTTTTCATATGATATGGGTAGGCACTATAATCGCGTATTCAGCGCACGGATAGGATAATAACATACATATTCGTACATTTTTTATATATATACATATATATGTACAAATTAATATGTGTCACCATTTGGCACGATTTGCCAAAATTATTATAGTGTCAAATCGTGCCATTAACATAACAAATCGTGTTATACCTACGCATAATACTTATAAGTAACGTTTTGCAAGGAGGGATCACGTATAGCGAGGTGGTGGTATATATATGCGGATACGATTTTATACTCGAAGCTGAGAAGATGAATTATTTTTAATTGAAATGTATTAATTCATTTTATTTTATATACGTAGTAACTAATGATGAATATTTATGGGTAATTATATAATTAAAATTAATATAAAAAAATCATAAATACATTTATAGTTAAAAATATAATATTCAGATTTCACAATTAAACTTAAAAAAATTACTAGTCAATCAAACAGATAATTTGATAATTTAGTTTATTTTATGGAAAATATTACATATAAATATAACAAATTTGATTATTTCTGCAAAATTTCTTTAAGTTTTCCTTGATTTGGCGGTGTAGTACTAAACATTAGGTTTGTACTTACATCGTGATAAGAAGAGACTGTGGCGATTTGAATGTAACAGTACATTTTTACAATAACATAACATAGATATGATAGCAAGTAGGTACGCACTATACAAAACAACACGGAGATTTAGATTAACTTAAGCATACAGTATACTACTCTTCTAATGATGATAATTTCGAAATAGGTTAATATTAATTTTTAAATCTATACATATCTTAATATCTGTATTAAACGAGCTTCTAAGACCAAATGACTTTTGCCATTTAGACATTCAGACAAAGTGAAATTAATATTTTTCTTATATATAGTATATAAATTATGATTACATTTTAAAATAATATTTGCTTATATATTAATTATTAAGAGCAACAAATATTTTTCAAATAACCTATTAATATTAAATATGTAGGGAAGTGATCTTATGTGTACCTATACGACTTTTTAAACTTATTTTATTTACCGTCCAAGAAAAAATTTTCTTTTATAAAAAAAATCCTCGCTCGATTCCAAAATAAGTTTACAAAGAAGTAAGAACAACCATACATAAACTTGATTTTACTTGAAGTTTTGAAATGTTTGGTTTCGCAGACCATTACACACAGCTGTACCAGAAACTTGTAAACAGATGGGTTGCATTTCCAGGAGGCTGTTATATTACGTAATATGTAGTACACATACTTAGAGAAGACCAAGATTATAAACTTGATTCACCGCATTTTACACATTGATAAGAAGCGAACCCTGGTGTGCCCGCGGGCCTGACAATTATTTTGACATAGCGAAACATGGTCTCAGTTTTTGCGCCGATTATCAATTTTATTTATGGCCTCTGCAGCCTATCGGAACTGGGAACTAAAGTTAAATAAATTATAACGACTTAGTTGTTTTCTCAACGACGGGACTCAATGCAAAAAAATGAAAACGAATAAATCATTGTTCTGTGATGTCTCCCAATTTATTATGGCTAAGTTTGGCGTACCTTCACGATTTAATTTATTCATATCAGCAAAAACGCTTATGGCTGTGATATATTTTATACTTGTTTTAATAATAATGCAGCGCACTAAAACTAACCAATAAATTAAAATAAAACCTAATTAAATCATTTTTGGGAATTTGGTTTAAAATTGTGCAATTAAAAATTAAAATATTGTTTGGAAAGTTTCGTTGGCTTATATGTTGGATATTTTTTCATATATTCCATTAGTTTAATTATCTGCCTAGACTTCTTTAATGCCCCACTTGTTGATATTGATTTTCCAACTGCATTACGCGTTTACCAGTAATTGTTTGTTTGTTTTTTTTTTCAAGAAGAAATACTTTGCACAATTTGTATATTGCTGGGAATGAACATTTTTCTGAAATGCTTATTGGACCATTATTTCTCATTGTGTTTCGAAACAGAAACATGATAAAAACTATTTTTATGAAGGACTGTACAATGTCTAAGAATTTTTGTATTTTCATTTAAAGTAAAATAAACTCTTGAAGAAGTCGAACTAAAAAATATATTTTAATATAAAAATATTCCAATGCGAAACAACTCCAGCAACAACTGTGTAGGTACTTGAATTTACCAATGAATTATCAATTATAACTCGAGTGTTCTAATATATGATATAATGCATATGAACACACTATTGAATATCTTTATGGTCGATTTTTTTATATTTACTTGGGTATTTGAGTAGGGCACTTTCCTCCGGTCAAGGAGATTAAACCCCCCTAATCTTAATCAAGTCAACAGTGTTCTGATTTACGCCAAAAAGTAGATACCTAATTTAGAATTCTCAAATCTGACATAAATTAATTTTCTTAATTGAAAACATTTATTTATTTCCGAAAATGTATCTTAATTTATTTATCAAGAAATGTATTATATCCAATCGAAAATGTTTAATATTATTGGAACAGATTAGTACTTGCGATATAATGACAGAAGTATCTCTTTCAAGGTCTTGGGAGATTTACTGTGTTTAAAAATAAATTATGATTTGTGACTAATATCCGAAAGTGTATTTAAAAAAAAGTATATATGTATACATGTGTACATACATATATGTGTGGTATAATTATTACCTATATATGGTCAAAATAGAGATCACAGCCTATTCTGTTATTTTTTTTGGTACTCACAACTCTAAATTTACTTAATGTTATATTTGACAGTCTACCCATGAATATAACTTTAGCTATATTATTTCAATAACAAAGCGAAATATTTTTTGGTTGTAATTTGTAAGTGCAAATCTAAGTAAGCACAAACGTACGATATGTATTATGATAAATTAATAAAATAAAACTTACAATTTTTTAAACCTGATGATATTTTATCTTGATATTAGTAAGTCGAAATTGATAAAATGTATCCTTTTTTCGACTATGCTAAAATCGGAGTAAAATTATTTAACATCAAACCGAAAGAAGAGTATTCACATAATAAAGGTAATATTCTTATGTCTATAATCTATATTCTATACGAACGTATGTCGATGTTTCCATCTTAATGACACGATAGTTAATAATATTTTTTTATTTTTGTACTTACTTAATATAATATTATTTACTATTTAGCGTTTTGAAACAGTGGCCTTCTGGCTTTTTTCGTTGATTTATGAATATGTCAACACTTGAGGTTTATGGTATCACTTGTTCATTTATTTCTATATCAATATTAATTATTTACAGTATAGCAGTAATTGCGGGGCGGTTCGCTAGTCCGGCAGCCGGGCGTAAAGCGGGCTTGCCAGATACGGCGTGTGGACACGACGCACTATAAGTTACGTCCTATTATACATTGGCGTTTTATGTACAAAGGGGGTACAGTTTGTGGTACGGAGTCGACCACGGATAGTGTCCTGCTACGAAGCGACTGCTATCGTGAATCTGACCCGAGAAGGCAGGCTCTCAAAAGCGGCCGGGGGAACAGTGGGTTTTAGACGCGCCTAGTGATACGTCTAGTGGGCAGTGGCAGTGCCGCTGGTCCTGGATTGGCTGGTCCCTCTGGTCCAACGCTCTCGCGTTCTCCTCTTTGGAATGAACCGGGGATCGCCGGATGCGTCTCCGGGCCTTGGGCAATACTTCACGTATTGTTCCCTGGGCGAAGGTAGCAGCTCCTGAGGGTCTCTCGGGTGGCACAGTACCCGGCTGTCCGTTGAGGACGGCTCGCTGTCCAGTCGGACCGCCCGTCGCCTTGATCGGTGAATGTGCTTCGGTCCGTCGACTCATACACACTGAGTGCGGCGATGCCCGGACGGGTTGCTCACGGGTTTGTACGATGATTCTTCGTCGGTGACTTTCCCGCCGGTGTTCTCTTTGCTGCGTCCTGTAGATGTTCGCTCCGTCAGTCCTTCTATTCTTCGTATTGTGTTGAGTGTTTGGTCGAAGAAATTATACTGAGTGAAGAAGGTGCCCTTTGGTTATAGAATACAGCCGGTATATAACCCGTGCGCCGTACCGACTAGCAAACTACTGCGTTGGCCGTCGTGTTGTTTGTGTTTACGGTCGTTGCGGGTTTTGGTGTTGCTCGTTGGTTTTTTGAGTTATTGCTGTGGGGAGAGTCTTGTTGTCTTCCTCCTGACCTCCCCTATTCATAGCCGTACCCCTTAGGTCATTGTTGTATCTCAGAGACCTTTTATTTAGTAAAAGGTCTCTGATTACTGCTATTTTGTGTATGGTGCGTTCTGATTGGTCGATTTGTGTTAGTCCTGAAAAGAACTGTTTTTGATGGATGGTGTACCGTTACAGCTTTCAGTTTACAAACTAAGAAAGAAACGTTCTCGTTATTAAATTGCATTATAACTTATAAGTGACTGAGCTATACGCCTATACGGTAAAATAGTAAACACTAAATAATGTCATCGATGTAGCTCTGTAGCGTCTGTTTAACATCACTATACCTACCTTTAAAGTTATTTAGTAAAAAATTATCCGCATTTTAATGTAGTTTTTTTTTTTTATTATTGAGCTAAAAAAACATCAACAACAGAGGTTATTAATTTTTATAAAATATAGGTACATAATAAGTGGTTTCTGATTGTCATTAACAAAAAAGTTTAAATTCTATTGTATAGTTCGGTCTTCCTTAGGAAAGCTAATATGTTTGATATGTTTTCGATGCCTGGCCCTAATGCTTCGTTCATGTTGGGTGGAATGTTGAATTTTCTGAGTTCGTCAGCGTATTGATGTAGTTTTGCTTATAAAATTAGGTATGTTTTAGTTAATTTTGCGTTCATGAGTACAACACTATCCTTATTGACCCCTTTCCGTTATCGTCCGTGGCAATATAATATTTAGATATATTATAATATTATAATATGTTATATGATAATATAGATACATACCCTTTTCGTGTGTAAAAATCACAGAATGGTATAGATGATAGCAATATCATATTAATTTTAACTTTAAAATTATAAATAACTCGAGTTTATTATAAATTAATTTTAATGAGATGTTATAATTAACTTGGTAATATAATATTGTGAAACATGTTGTTACATTTTTGTCGAAGAATTAACTTGAATAATATTCCCTGAATCGTTGCTGTAAACCTGAATTGATTATTACAAATAAAATATGCGTATCTTCAAGAATATTTTCACACGCTATATTTATTTTGCGTATTATTAAAAATGTGACCGCTGACAGGATCTGAATTGAGAAGTCAGCAATTCCTGTAGATGAGTGGGCGGTGACCTTAGCGTCTTTGCGCTTTTGCATTTTATATTTGTTATTTATAAACAAAAATCCACCGTATTTTTCGATATCAATAAATGGCTACGTGTCGTTTTTACGTACAGCCACCGGACGATCGTGGCAGTATTCATAAATAATATTATAACTCCACATAAACCTTTATTTTAAAACTTTTTTTTCTTCTTTATTATTTTCTCAAAACGCTTTTATCGCTGTACAATAACAGTCTAAGAACTTATTATTGTGTTCTTTGAAATCGAATCTTGAAATAAATATATATATATATATATATATTTATTTTTTATTTTAAATCACTTTGTGCAGTCGGACTTACTTTAATAGCTTTAAGCGTGCAAAAAAAAAATAACATTAAAAAACAATTATTCTTATACACCTAGAATTTATATAGCATGTAATCCATATACGCATATCAGAGTTTACCGTTTATTTTTATTTAGTAAGTTAGGTATTATTATTATTATTTTAAACATCTTAATATAAAAGCATAGTTTAGTAATGCCAGATTACCTATTGTTCAGAAATTATATGATAAAACCTTGACAATTCCTTTGCTTTTACATACTCCTAATTATATTTGATAGATACTTAGAATAATTTTCGTTTAGAAAAATCAAACTAAATAAAATAATGGAATTCGCCGTGTGCTAATTCGATAATAGTACAATATGGGTAAAAATATATAGTATTTATATATGTGAATTAATCAGTTATTGTATTAATTCAATCACACGGCGTTTGAGATAGGCTATTTAGGTACACTGATAACTTTCATGCTTCATTATCGCCAGATCCTTCAATAATAAAATACTATGATTTCACTTTGCGGATTGCACTTTCATCACATATTTTCAACTTTTGAGAGTTAAAATTATTCAGTCCAAATGGTAATTATTCCACCTGTGACATTAGTGTAAGCCTGGGCAAGTTGATGATAATTTTTAACTTAGTGAAGTTAAGTTAATGTAAAACATTTTAACTCAGTTAATAGTTAAAAGTTAACCTAATTTTTTTTTTAACTCAGTTCAGTTAAAAGTTATATGAATATTTTCAATTAACTTATTAACTCAAGTTAAGTTAAGTTATTATTTTTTTTTTTTTTATAATATCTTTATAAATACCACCCAGTAATATGGTTTAAATAATAAAAATCATAAATATTATTGAACACAGGAAATAGCCAATAGCTTTTCTATACATGGGTACTAAATTAATAGAATTATGAAGTAAGTACGAAAAAAATACGAAATTGAAAATGCCAAAACAAATACAACCTTTTGATTTATTAATACACTAATACAGATAAGTACTATACATTTTTTTTAAATTATTAAATAAAAATAACATGGTATTTAAGAATGTACTTAATTTTAAACTCTGAATACTTTTTCAAGGTACTAAAAGTCTATAACTGTTAGAGAATATAGCCAACTTTATACTTCAGTAAAATATTTATATTTATAAATATTTATTTAAGAAATTGATTTAACTATATTTGTTATTCCCTATTCTAGTAAATGGTTATGTAATATCAACAATAATTTTTATTTTTATTATTTAATTATTTATAAATTAACTTAACTTGAATTTGATTAAAAGTAACTCGTTATTTATTAAGTTAATATCAATTAAAATAAGTTAAGTTAAAAATTAAGTTAATGAAAATGAAATTTAAAAAAGTTAAGTTAAAAGTTAAAATTAACTTAACTTTTAACTTTTTAACGCGTTTATGCCCAGGCTTGCATTAGTGTGTAACTAATGTTATTGTTAGTAAAATATGTTAACGCACTATTACAATTTGGAAAAAAAATTAAGCTGAATCATAAATTCTGAAAAAGGTACAAACGTATACTGTAATAGTATAATCCGCTATGTTTATAGTCGTGTATACCGGTTAACTGGTTTTTATTTGTTTTCATAAACTAATAAATTATGTAAGTTAGTAAATATATTTGAAAGTCTAAACCCAGCATGACATGTGAACGCAGCATATTTTCGTTTCAAATTATAGGTCTGAGTTTAATTTGTATTACTTTTTCAGAAGTTTTCAATTAGGAGAAAGTATCCTACTACTTTCAATTAAACTATTAAACCATTAATTGTTTAATTGCATGACCCAGTTTAGTGCAGTGTATACTATGGTGACCATAGTATGTCTCATTTCAAGCATCGTTTATTCGTGTCATCTTGTTCTAAAATAAATAAACAAACTTCAAACGGGACGCATTTTATCTCGTTTAAAAAGATAGTGCCCGTGTTATTATTATACCTGACTACACGAAAAAAAACCTGTGCACGAAATAAATACAATAAAATACGTTTACAATTGAATCCAAATAGTTATGACTTATGAGTAACAGTTTTTATGTAACGAGTATCGAGTACGGACGAATAATATTGTCAGCTATAAGCACGATAGATACGTCATATTGCACAGTGTTTTATTACGAACTCGCACGACTGTCACACATTTTAACAACAAACCTTTCCTACTATAAAGGAACGTTATCCCTAAGACATCTTAAAAATAATATAAAAAACGATTTAACATTATTAAATCTTTTTTTTTTAGAGGTAAGTCCAAATAAAAACGGATTTAACTGGTTTTTTTTTTTTGGAAATATGGTCACTCTAACCAGACTCCTAGTGTATTTTCTCAATCTTTTTATAGTTGCGACTGCCAAAATCGGTCAATAATAAAGTCAGTTACCGAGGTAACTCAGAGACCACTTTGCAATGAATACTTATTTCAGCTTGATTATCGGTTTTATCAGTTTTACCAGTCTATAAGTCAATATTATGTGTTTACAGTAGTAAAATTAATAATTATTGAATTATTTTATAAACGTACCTGTTAGTGTTTATAATTATGTCTCCGTGTATAAAGATACATTATTAGTTTTAAACTATTTTGTAACTATAATATCAATAATTAATTGAACTTTACTTATAACTTAATTAAAATACATTTTGAATTTTCATCTAACTAATAAAATTATTGACTTATCTTGTTTATAACAACATTAAAATGTTTATAACAAAAAACACAAATAAGTCTATATTAATCATCCAAAGTATTTATTGACAAATTCTCCAAAATTTCTAAAAGTCCATTAAAATATTTACCTTTTGGACAAATCTTACGTTTGCAAATATTGTCCGTTCTTGAACAAAATTATACTTGTCTGATAATTTAGCTATAAAAAGATGGAATACCTATTATATTATAAGACAATATAGTAATTTAATTATTTATTTATTCCTTCGTTGATTTTAATTTGGCCTCGACGACTAGTTTGATTGCGTAACATCAATTCACATTATTGAAATATATAGTAATAATATAATTACATATTTTTATTGCTAACATGTTACACGTCATAATAATATGATTGAAAAAAAAAAATAAAATAAAAATAACAAACTTAATATATTGTATACAAAATATAGTTTAATATCAACCACATTAACTTATAATTATGTATTTAGTAAATAGTCCAATGTATAATAAAAGTTTTTAAAAAAATTAAATTTTAATACATATTAACTAATAGTTTACTTAATGAAAAATTTCACTAATGCAAAAGTTAAAATTAATAAGTAATTTAACAACTTTAGTATACGTTCTCGGAAATATTGGAAAATTATCTTAAATCGTGAACAGAAAAAGTTTGAAAATACTTGAACGTAATCAATTGCATATTTTTTATTTTAATCAGATTCTTAATTAATACCATTCTATCGTTATAATATAAATAATAAACGAAATGCCAACAGTTATATTGCATTGTTCTGTAGCTATCAATGATAATAAAAATCGGTAGATACTTACACAAAAACCACAATAACCGGTATTAATGAATATTTTTGAATTTATTGTACTTTGTTTCAATACAAATACGTATTAATTCTGAAAATCGCTATCAAAATTGATTACAGTCTTAAGTTGCGTTCGATATTTAATAAAAATACCTAATAATATATTATATTAAATACAGCACTTTAATTAATTACGTCTGTTGATACACTTAAATCATTTTATTTGAAAACAATACAATATTATATATACATACTATATAGGTACTTAGTGGCTGCCATTAAGTCTATCATTACTAATTAAAAATATATTGTTGGATTTCTAATGAAAAACTAAATTCAATAAATTCTTCAAACGAAAATAAATGGTAGCTTTGATGGGCAAATCGTTTTTAGGTACAAGGCTTGTCGCATTCATTGAGTTCCATTAATCTCTTCTTTACAAAATTTCGTTACTCATTATAATATTGTAAAAATACGACATGAATAAAACCAAAACGCACCTACACAATAAACATATTGTATAATCATTCCTAATTAAACCTTTTAAATAACAATTTGTAAATATTTTGTTCATCAATTTATTTATTTATGACCACGTGATTTTTTATAACAAGCATATTATGCTCGTTTACATGTAATTTTAGAGAAATTAATAATTTTATATTTAGAAATTAAATGAAATGTTTGTTTTTAATTTTATAGATGGACCTGATGAAAATCAGCGTCGTATTGTACATCTCACTCATATTAGTACTCAATAAGTATTCGGATTGTACGACTCATCCTAGGGTCAAAATGTATGGTCCTAAAGTAACAGTCATAGATCGTCGGAAACCTGATCCGAAAATTGGACAAGACGTAATTAATGAGGTAAAAATTATTTCCCAACCGGAAGATTTTTTGGACGAACCCAGCTGCCTTGAATTGCGTCTAATGTGGCGCACTTATCAGCGGCAAAATCAATTGACACAATCAGCTAGCAGTTTACCGCTGACTTTCGATCCGTTTGCATTTAATACATGGGAAGATTACATTAAGCCGAGATACATAAACAGACAAAAATCAATGATGTTTGAACGAACCATACCAGACAGGTAATATATTATGCTATTAATATTATTAATAAAACATTAGTTCCGAAGGAAACAATATAGGTACAGAAGTGTGTATTTTTTTTAATATCAGAATAATTTTTATAACCTTATTACACGAGTTCAGACGGTGTTTCAATAAACACACATTTATCAGAATATTACTATTATACATATAGTTAAGAACTGACATTTTACTACGATTAATATTTTATATTAGTAATGTATCTAGGCAGTTCTCGACAGTTTATTTCGTCGAATTCTCGATTAATCATTTTGTTTACGATTCAGTAAAACAGTTTTTACTCGTTATAAACCAGTATTTTGTGATTTAATATTTAAAAATTATGTGTATAGGTAGTAGTCTATTTGCACCCCAATAGTTATGGACATTTTTCTACAAAATAAAAAAACCTAATGCCCTGATTATAACCCAAATGCGGCCATTTTGCATGCAACGTTGCCGTTATTTATCCTTTAAGATCGTTTAAGACAAATCTGAAAAAAGTTTATCATTTTTAATTTAATGATAAAATATACTATACAGTAAATATACATATTAATATATTATATTATATCTAAATTTTATTAATATTGTATTAAATTATGAATTTAAAATAGTTAAATTTTTACGTAAAATCAACATAAATAATAAATACTACATATTAGTAATATGTATTATGCATTACAATCGCGATCGTCGTTGTAACACCTCTTAACTCACTTTTTTCAAATTGTTCAGAAGACACATTAAACTGAATAAATTTGTTTCCAATAAAAAAAATGTAATTGTTAGACTTTAATTTTAAAGAATAGCTATAATTAAATATTAAATTGTATTATTTTCAACAATTTAGACCATTTTATACCAACCAACGTCAAACGCAATTTAAAAAACCACGAGATACGTGTTATTCCAAACAGTGTCGATAATATAAGTATAGATCACCCCAAAGGTCTCAATGATATAATCTGAGATACGAGTTATTACTACAAATGATTATTTGGAGGGAAAAAACACAATAGAATTTGTAGTCATAGATAAAAATTAAGCACAATAATAACAGCTATACAGTGGTACCAAATTCTCATTTTCAAAAAAAAATGGAGTTAAGAGGTGTTACAACGACGGTCGCGCAATACTACACATATTATGTATATATAAATATTACCAGAATTGTATTAAATTTGAATGTCAAAATTGTTAAATGTTTATAAAATCAAAATGAAAAATACACATATTATGTCAATAATATAAGAATGTCAAATAATACAAAAATTAATTAGTTACAATAATAATACATATTATATTATTAATCAATTCCTCGAAATGAATGGAAAATGTTTTAGGTATTCTACTTACTCTATTTAAATATTTTTCTCTGTACTCATTCCACGCTTCATCACTAAATTATATCTATTAGTTCTTTTTCGTCTTTACGTCTTATTTTTATTTTACCCTTCTCTCATTTAGTTTTAATATGATTCCACTTGTATTAGTTCCAAATTGTTAATAAGTCAATAATAACATAGTAAATAAAGGATGAGGTGGATAAAATTAGAGTTAGAGGGTTTGTGAAATGATTCAGAACAATTTGTAGTGCTAGGTGGGTCAGATGGAGGTTCAGCAAATTTATGGTAGAAATGGACATCCTTCAAAGATATAGTATTGTTCAATATGTAATCAGAGAATTTGGATAAATATCCTAAGTTAAAACTGGAGTTAAGTTTTGTAAACCAAAAAAGCATCTTCTAAGAGCACGGTAACGACATAATATTATCTATATTGATTTGGATATTGGTATCGATTATCAAGAGAAACGATCAAATATTATTTTAGATTTGATAGTTACCTATCAAATATATTTTATTGGGTATATACCAATATACCCAATAAATGGTAACGTTGCACGATTTTTAACCAATCTGATATAATTTAAAAATTAGATTGTAAGAAGTTATTGTGGTTAAACCAAAATAACGACATGTGTGTTTAGGGTCCAGCATTATTTGTATTGTGCCATAACAAAAATCAAAATATCATTGGTTTGAAATTAAGTTGGTTAATTTTTTAACCTTATTTTATTGGCAAATATTCGAATTCCGTAATACATATAGGGATCACCCAATGCCCAAACCCTAATAAAGTAAATAACTTATCATGTTAAAAATATTTCGAAGTCATTAAAAATCTTACTACACACCTAAATACGAAATAATAATTCCAAAAATTTTTTTAGAAAAGTATTGAGATTTTTTCGAACTGTTTTACTCAAAGTGTCTCATCTTACCCAGATATTGAGATAAAATGGTACACGACATGTTGGATATATGAGACACATATTATAATCATATAGAAAAAATACATTATTGTTTTTTTGTGTTGTATAAATATAACATAAAATAATATATAGACCTTTTTCAGACATTTTATCCTATTACTTTAGGTATTAAAAATAAATAACTGTTCATAACATCGAAATAGGTGGATATTTGATTGAATTTTAGGGGGGTCTAAAGTATTTCTTTACAAAATAAGAAGTGAGCTTTTGAAAATGAAAAATAATTTGAGGGGGGTTTCGATCTCCGTCTATTACATCTTGTCCCACTTGTCTCAATGAGTATTAAATTACTTAAGTATTTTTAAAATCAAAAATATTGATCGCATTGTATTATAAAATGAAACCATTAAATGCGCAACAAAATGTACAACAACAATAGTGTAATGCTATAAGAAATAATTACATATGTACTTAGCTAACAGCTATACAATTTATTGCAAATAAATTTACATCGCCAAACAACTTTTTTTTAAAAACATTGTTTTTTCACTAGGAAACATAGTTATCATTAATATGAAACGTTATAATAAAAGTTTCACAAACACTGAAAATAAATGTCCCCAAGAGATATTGTGTAAACATATTAGTTTTTGAGATAATACAATGTCCCATTTTACCGAGTATCCCGTCTTACCCAGGTTTGAACTAGTTTAAACGAGTGGGATTTTCATAATTATATTATAACTACCTAGGTAGTTTTATGTATCTTGGGGTCTAACCTAGGTTGACAATGGCAATGGTACCTATTGTCAATCGCTTTCCTGAACTATTTGTTAATATTTACTCTGACTTGAACCAAGTACCTTGCATAAATGAATCAACACCATTTAATGATTTCTTTTCTTACTCCTTAATCTTAACTAATTTATATGTTTTATAATGAATTTTAGACGATTCTCAACCATATTCCAAATATATTTCTTTATAAAAAATTGTAGTTTCACTTTAAGCCCCATGCTAATTAAAATCTTTACTTTATCACTAGAATCTGATAATTTTCCTTTCCGATTGATCGTTTATTTCTCCAATTATAAACAATCGACATTTTTTCTATTTTAAATCAACCTTTAATATTGAAACTATCAATATTATTCCTTAACACTTTTCCAAATTAACATATTTAAAAATAATATATTATTGTTCTACGTTTCTCAATAATGATCAATATTGTTTTATTCCCAGGCGATCTTGATGTAATAAATAAATTAGTTTTAACCAAAAATATTATGTTACAATCTTTTGACGACTGCAATGCCTAATCGGGCGTAATACATTTTATATCTACGTTTCAAAAACTTTCGATAAAATCAACCATAAAATCTTATTTGAGAAACTACAATAATTTATTTTACTTGGTTTTTTTTATGTTTCATCACATATTTTTCCAAAACATTTTGTATGTGACATTATATTTTACAATTATATAATAAATATAATAATAAAATAAATAGAATATTTATCATAATATACTGATAGTTTATTTTACTCAAGTATTAAATCCTTTCATCAAATAGTTGTTATTTTATGAAGCTTTTCTATTTATTGTTTTTATAATAATATATAATTTATTATATTAATATATTTTTATTTTTATTTATACATTTATTACTCATTATAATACCCATATTATGTATTTGTTTCTTTGAAGCCATAAATATAGGTACTTGTGCATGAATAAAGTACTTACATTTTTTTTTTTTTTTTTTCATAGATTAGGTATATTTCAGAATTCAGAATCTCATGAATTTTTAGTGTATTCAATTCATAGCCGAAACTCGTAACAATTTGTTTAATTATTCGCATTTAATATATAATTATTATGAATTTACAGGTTTCATATTTACAGGCAACTTAGACCGTTTGAAAAAATCGCTAGGCTGACCACTACAACGAGGGCTATCATGGATGATCAGTTGACGAGAAAAGCAAATTTATTTCGTCTGGGTTATCATCCCTTGACTAAAATACCTGTTATCGCCATGCGCCTGACAGCCAAAGATAGATTCCAAGAGTTAAAAGAACTGATGCGTCACGAGAAGACAAACAATTACCAAGCGGGAGACAGTGATGATGATCCGTTTTCCATCGTACCGATCACCGCGGCGGCGGTCACTTCCAACGGCACTGCGGGTAAAAAACGACCTGGCTACGAGTCATTGATGTCACGACCCAGACACTTTTCACAAGGGCACTATATGAACATGAAACCAAACGGCGAACATATCGACAATACTGTGACAGTTACACCGCAGGCAATTATAATTTTGTTATATAAAATATATTATTGTAACAGTGGTGGTTAAAATGGGAGAGTATAAGTAATGCACTGCACTTATATTATATTAGAACAGCGGTTCCCAACATTTTGAGGCGTGAGTTAATGTACTATAGGTACATGTTTTCAGACCATTGTTGTGGTCAATCACTACAATTTACTTATAATAATTGAGAAAATTATAAAATAAGTACATACATTTTGACCCAGGGATCTGATAAATTTTGATATGAATACAATATGATTCATGAGGCAGATAGGATAATATTAGAATATTATTAACGGAGCGAAATACCTATATACAATAATAAATCATCAGATTTCATGTTTTCATAATAAACTAATAAAAAAAAATATAGGTACACAATTTAAATGGGAATATTTACGTTTTACGTAACATACATTTTTGATTAATCGATTTTGTTGTCTTAAAAATCATTAAAGGTGAATTGTTCACCAAATATTTATTTCAGCATTCAGTATGAACTACTTATGAGAAACCATGTTTTGAATATTCAATTCTCAGTTAGTTAGCTATACAAATCGAACATTTAGGTATATATATTTTTAACTAATAATTGTTAGCAAATTTCGTTATTTTAAAGAATTTTAGTCACAATTTAAACTTTAAATATACTTATAAAAAATTCATGCTTATATATAAACTATAATATTTTTAATTGCTATTCTAACAATTTTTGAAGAACCTTGTATTAAATTATCAAGCTTTTTGACCTTATTAAATATTTAAATTTTAGATACAAAAAGAAAAATTTTATTATGAATATCTAATTCAAAATTCTAATTCTTTTGTCAAGGTTCAATACTTTAAACGGTCATAAAAATGTATTGTTAATTTACGCTACGTTCATTTGTTAACTTTTTTTTTTATTTCACTAATTACAACTTATGTGGAACCTTCTATTACATTATCAAAATTTTTTATCGATGATAATTGAAGAGAAACTAAAAAAACCTATAATTTCTCATTCTAATAAATAGCTAAAAAGGAGACATACATTTTTGAAAATCTTAATGAAAAATTTAAGTATCTATGGTCATTCATTTTTTAATTACCAAAAAAGCAAAATCAATCAAATCAAAACTTCTCAGTTTTTCTTAATTTTTTTTTTTGTTCCTCTTTACGCCTCGAAACTACCCCCCCCCCCCCCCAGAACCTCCCAGTTACATTCACTTTTATACCAGAACAAATTCTGAAGT
Organism: Acyrthosiphon pisum; assembly: GCF_005508785.2. Lineage (NCBI taxonomy): Eukaryota > Metazoa > Arthropoda > Insecta > Hemiptera > Aphididae > Acyrthosiphon > Acyrthosiphon pisum. The sequence goes on from NC_042493.1 coordinate 57,583,445, forward strand.
AGAAAATCAATGTAATTTTACTGCCACAAAATGTGATGAAAGATACAAAAAACCGCACATATCATTGTAAAATCAATATACATTCATCCCTCCGCGCGGAATCTGAAAAATCGAGAATCGCTGTATTTCATCATAATATGTTTCCGTGAGGGGCGACCACCAACCAAACAGCCCGTTTAGACCATACAAAAGACATATAGAATATTCACTGATTATTGTTGGGTACACATTATGTCAACTAGTGAAAAAATGTTGAATGATTTGAAACGAACTTGAATTCTCTCGATTTTTTTCTATAGATTACTCGTATACCTATAGTCGATGAAATTTATTTTAGATTAACAGTTTAATTTAACTTTAACAAAGTAAATATTAAATTAACTTATCTAAGTGTATTTATAATTCTGATTCTATAGCAGATAATAAAGTTGTACATTTTAATACCTATGCACGTTGATCAATCATACATAAATACTTTTGCAATATAAATAAACCACTATAAGTATTTCTAATTTTCGTTTTTTAAAGTTTCAATGTTTTTCCGAGTTTCGTATAGTTAAAAATATGTCCATCGTGAGATTTTGTCACAAAGTTACGGACATTTAGCTTAACCTAACATATAATTTGCAGATCGGAAATCTGTACATTTTAAATACCAATTAATGGAATTTTAAATAGTTTTCATAAAGTAAATATGGCCTACCCTTTGGCTGCTCTTTACGTATTTTTTGTTGTTGATAATGATACATTTGTAATGTTACTTATATTTTCATAGTTGAATCAATTGTAAAATAATAAAATAGTATTAATTTCAATGAACAACATTTTAAAGAAATATCATATACATTTAAAGTCTATATGTGCAAAAATTATCTACTTAAATTGATTATTTACAATTTTATTTTAGTTGAATTAAATTCGTTGATTAGTAGTTATTACATTTCTAAACTGTTATTCAAAAAAACTAAAATCTTATGCTAAAATATCACGATAGATATAAACATTATTTAACATTGGAGTTTTGATTATTATTTATCGTGGCCATTTATAGGTACCATACTGGTAACTATGCTTAACACGAGCTAAGAGCTTGTTAGGTCATCTATTATCAGTGACATATTAAACGAGGGGGATAAAGAAATTTCTTCTAAAGACTTTTTATTTGTATGACTATAGTGACTATAATAATAATGGTAATATTATAATAATTGTAGCGATATTATGATATAAATTGATCAAAGGGCTGATATAATCTGCAGATGATAATTTAAGTAAATTATAATTTATACAAACTCCTTACAAACAGCTACCTATCTGTTATTTTTGACTCCATCCCATTCCATCTGCAAAGTGAAAAAACGTTCTATTCACACCACAGCGTCAAACAATACACCGAATTTAAAGGATGAATATTAAGTCGAATAAATCTTAGTTTAAACATTGTAGAAAGCTACAGTGCTATTATAGTGCTTAATTTGATTGATTACGTTTTCGAGTTTAATATTTCAGTCTTCTTATTCAACCTATACTTCAGAAATGTTATATGTACAATAAATTGTATAATCAGTTCCTTTAATTAATTGTTAATCGTATAATAACAGTTTGCTTCATGTTTACAGTATAAATCTTCGCCGCTTATCAAACCATGGAATTCTAGATGGTAAATGTCATAAAGGCAATATTGCGTCAACAGTAAAGCCCAGAATACCTATAGGTACACAATATTATGTTCATATATATTCAAAGCAAATCCTACGTCCATTCACAGAAACTAACCATTTGTCTTCCTTCCGGCAATGAATTATCTGATCTGTTGCGCTTATTCTTGTGTATAAATAAAACAAGATTAAGGTAAGTATAGACACTTATTGTTCTTTTATATTGATTATATTTTAAGCTAATAACTAATATGTTTTTCCTATCTTTTGTAAATTATTAATAATTTTGAATGCCTGTTAAAGCTCTGTTTCTTAATAATATAACATTGTTACGTATTATGAACATACACATAATCAAATGGAAATAGAATAATTATTAGTTGAATTGTTATTAAAAACGTAGGTAATACAAATATAACAGCATCATATAATATATAAATATTATAGAGTTAAGATAATACTCTTACATACACACAACTATGACCAATATTTAATTTTAAGATATAAAAGTGTATAGGTACTTGCTTAGTTTTTATTTTTCTGACGTTGATGATTATTATTAAAACTTAAAACTTATTACCTGTGAACAATTCTAAGGTCCTTCATGAATTATTTGGTTAAACATTTAATTTTTAATTAAATTTCAAAACAGAGATGTGTTTAGTGTTCCGTTTTAATCGTCCACATTAGACTTTTACAAATAGAATGTTCGAGTAAAATACTAATAGTTGGTTCTTTGAGATGATTCCGCATTCTTTCCTTTGTCAATCTTGACTAATCATAAAATATATAATTAAAATGATTTGTTTGATACTTTTACAATTTATTTTATTATAAATAGATAAAAATGTTTATAAGTAATTTTGTAAAATGAAGTCTGAATAAATATCAACCAAGAAAATAGTATGTTAAATAGGTAATATAAAATACAAAGATTCATAAATTCCAACTAATTTAAGAAATTACGAAATTACTACGTTAAAATCCATATTTAAAGATTCTACAGGAAAAATGAATTGTCCATATATTTCCATAATATTTCAAAAGTTTAAAAAATTTAATCTCAATGTTTTTATTAAAATAACATTACAATACATATAAACACCTCCGAATCGTCTAAATTTGTGATTTAAATATTCCCCTAAACTAGTAACTATATATAGATACTTAAATGTTTTTAAAACAAGTGATGAAAAATATTATTAAATACTAATTTCTCTCAATAGTTTTAACAGTTTAATCCTTCAAATCGCAATTAAGTATATGATATGCTTATATTTCCTGAATAAAATTGAATATAATAATTTGAATCGGATAATCTAGTTTTTTTGTTTTTAGTTGCATTTTAGTCAGCGCTAATCCGGTATTGGACAGTTAAAATACAAAAAATATTATTTTCTCACAGCCAAATAATATCGTAAAAATGTAAAATATCAAAGCATAACATGCATAAACTCTCATCACAAATCTCGAAAGCTCAAGTCAAAAAAACAAAATATAATATGCAGAAGTGGGTACAGTACTTATTGGTGCATAATACTACGTAACTACTTCGAACTTTTATTTCCAAACGACCTGAGTGCACCGCTCAGTACCCTACAACAATATAGGTACACACTCACATGTCGCAATAAAACGACGAATGGATGGAGTAGTACAGTAGCTAATTTTGAAAAACATAATATCGAAGTATCATAAAAATGGCAATGAAGCGCTCGCGTTTTCTGGCAAGACTGTTCGCAATACGGTCTGCGATAACTGTGAACGATCGCATGACACGATGTAATATTTCAACTTGACTGCATTTTATTATAATCAGCTAGTGTTTGGTTGTAATAGCGATAAAAGTCTAAATATAAAAGCTCAAATACCTACCAGTTTAAATAGTCCTCAACAATTTAATTATAATATGATACCCGTAAAACGTAGAAATGTCCGCGATTATTTCCCAAGACGAACATAGGTACCTACATTTTTAATTAATTATTAAACATTTTGCAAATTAAAAATACAAATAAAACATAGTACTTAAAAGTCATTATCATTTACAGCTTATATTAAGCAAAAAAGTTATCTCTTGGTTTGGATATAATTGCCTATAAACTGGTCAAGTTCAACATAATATTTTAACAAATTTTAATTCAAAATACTTTTGATAAAATATAAAATCAATGAAAGTTTAATCATTTAGTTTTTACATTAATTTATCCTACCAAACTACACAAATAAATATGACGATAAAAACATTAACTTGTAATACAATATTTGAAATATGCAATTACCTCTAAAATATACAAAATAAAATGTTCTCTATACTTGAAGCAGAGCTTTGTACCTAATTTAATTAATTTAAATTTCGGGTATTGAATATATTCAGGTGTTGATAGTGAAGCACTGGAGTATAAGATTCAAACAATTTATTAGGTGATTATAATCGTAATTATTCGGGTTAATTTAGGTTCGTATGGGTGTATGGTCAATAAAGTATTAAAAAAATATTTTCTTATCTAACTTTAGGATATATCTTACTTCTTAGAATAGTATTTCAACTCATAAAATATTATTATCATAAACTATTACTATGACAATTTTTACTTATAACTGTCTATTAAGATACTTATCTCCATAAAAATAAACCATAAATAGTTATAACATATTATTCTATGCTTGTTAATAATATTACTATTAAAAAAACTAACTATAAATTGGAATCAATCCTGAATAAAAAAAAATAAAAAAACAATTTTTAAAAATATGCTTTTCTTAATACTACTTAATACATGAACGAAAAAGTTGAAAATAAACTTACTTTTAAAACAATTTCATAATGAAACTTCAAGGTTATCAAGGTATTACTAAAAGTGTTTCTAAAATGTATTTGTTGCAAAATGTTTAAAACTTATGTATTACAAAAAACGAAAAGCATGGGGCTCATATGAGTCAAGAATATCTCTTACAAAATTGGAAGTATAATTAATAGTCTTTAAAATATTTATCAT
>NC_042493.1:57588172-57607144 GCF_005508785.2 Acyrthosiphon pisum
TCGTTCATGTATTAAGTAGTATTAAGAAAAGCATGTTTTTAAAATTTTTTTTTTTAATTTTTTTTTATTTTCTACTTTTTAATGATAACAATAAATTAGAAACAAAGGATTTTTTGAAAGCATAATTTTTTTTATTTACGGTACATTCGAATGTTATAAGAAACTCTGTTGTCTTAAGTATAAATTAGCTTATTAATTTTTTTTTTTACATAGTAAGTAAATATGTAAGACTATATTAAAATTTCTCATTTCTCTCATTCTTTCCATTTCTTCGTGGACGTCAATATTACACGGTGTTCTTCCTATCAGCTTTGAACAATCTAATTCTTCAATTCTGAGGCCTTGCAAGGATTTATTAATATAATATTTATTATTAATATAATTATAATAGTCAACAACTCACCGTAGAAATTCTTGAAGAGTTTCTTTAATGCTTCACGAACTAGTATAAAATGATTAAATATTGAAACACGAGTACCTATCTTTAATAATATTGTTCTGTGTCTCGGTGATATTCTTAATATCCTATTTTTATCTATAATATTCACCTGATAAATATACACTATTTGTTGCGCCTCTGGAGATGACCTCCAGGTACACCCATCATCGGCGACCTGGTTGTCCAGGTCAAGAATTGACAACTGGGTCATGTATTGTCAGTTGTCACCGACCCTAGACCTCCATACAAAATTTGAGCCTCTTAGGTCATGTAGAAGTGACATAAATTGAACTCGCAAGATGTGATGACAACAGAAATGAATGAAACATTGCGAGTTAAAGAAAAGCATGTAATAATAAAAATATGTCAAATTTTTATAGTTAAGAATTATTAGGGTTTCCGTTAATTCGGGTGTTTTGCAAAAAAATTTTTGGGATTGTTATACCGATGGGTTTTGGGAGTTGAGATTTTTTAACAGGTTTTATGGTTATTACAGGACAGGTAAATTCAGGTGCAAAGCATGTCTTAAAAGTATAGCTGTAAGACGAAAGTTTATGTCTATCTTTTAGATTTAATGTATTAAATATGGATATTATGCAATTGCCACAAACCCTATTTATAAAATACACATTACTTCGTCAAATCAAAAGTCAACACGTTTTGTTGAACATGCTTTTTCAGACTTCATTTTACGCATTCACGATAATGACAATAATATCATCGTTTTACCTACGTCAGAATTTTGTTTGATAAATATTTCTTATTGTTAGGTTTCTGGCACTTTTAAACTCAACATTTGACACTCGTCTCAAAAAAAATGTATAGGTACATTTCCGAGAAGTCGACGCTTGTTCTCTTATTATAATTTAAATAAAGATAAAAGGCACAGGTAACGAAATAAACGACAAGGCATTTTGATAAATCTTCTTTAAAATAAATTATGTATGTGTTATTAAACGATGTTTTACCAATATTAATGTTATAATAATTATTGCCATTGATTTAAATTCTTAATCAATTACCCATATAGAATTGGTATTTAAAATAAATATAAAACTATTTCTACGGTTTCTTGTTAGTTTAATCTATTATTGCTCAAATGAGATTTTAGTTATACAAAATTATAACTATTTTAGAATAACCTAAAATATAATATATAATATATATATACCTATTATAAATAGGTAATAATTAAATTTATATTAAAAATGATACTTTTGAGTATCTAGAATAGTTAGTAGAAACATAATGAATATTTAGAATAAATGTTTGTGTTAATTATTTTGCATTATTTTTTATTTTGTAATAATTATTATTACCGTTTTAAAGGCTATTCACCTTGTCTTTTGACAAGGGGCCTTAACAACAAAGACAGAAAAGTGAGACTGAATTCCCGCAACGCGGGATTTCAGATATTAGTTTAAGTTAAGCTGACGTGTGAAAATATATGTAAGGTATCTTTAAGAGTTAAGTTTAGATTACAATTATTATAATAGAATATACGTACTATGATATAGTACTATTAAGCAGTTATTGTTCTTCTTTTTTTACTATCGTCATTGATGCATTAAAAATAATGTAAACAAAAATATAATAACAATATAGTTACAATAAAAATACGAAAATATTTTATCACTAATATATTGTTGGTTAAATGTACCTATTAGAAAAAAAATATAACATACTCTAACTCTTGTCAAAACTTTATGCAAGTTACTCTTTGATGATTTGGATAAATATAACAGTAAATAAGAAGTTACCTACATTTAGTTGATACCTACAATGAAAAATATATTAAATAAGTTATAATTTATAAGTACCGATAATAAGACGGCATATTTCATAGTAGGTACCTATTCCAATTATTGTTATAAAAAAATTTGCCATAATAATCAGTAATCATAAATAAAAACTTTTTACAATTATTTAGAGTAGATTTGGGCATGTATAATTTACTTTGTTTTCTTTATTTATAGTGATAACTTAAAAAAAAAATATTTTAAATTGTCTTACTCTTGTTTTTAATATACTTAAAATAAATTAAATTAATATTATATACGGGAATCAATATAAAAATCTATTATATTACCTATGAAGATGTATTTAGTTTAAAATTATTATTTAAATTAATAACCAGTTGAAATTAAAATTAATTTACATTTATTTATATTCGTTAGAAATGTGGTTGGAAAGTTACCATTTTTACCTATCATTTCAAGCATAAAGCTGAATGATATTATAAGTTATTTGATTTTGAAATTTTAAAAATTAAACTAATAATACTCTATTTACAACGTTTATTGACGTATTAGAAATATATTTAATACATTTGTATTATTATTATTATTATGATTATTATAAATTAGTACCTAAATTAATAATTAAAAATATTTGCTGGAGCAGTGGAAACATCTCGATTTAAATAATCTTATATAATTTAATTACAACTATTTAATCCTATTTTTAAAATGCAGTTTTACAATTGTTCGCATTTTACCTCTTTAGGTATTTAACTGCGAGTTATTGTTAAATTATAAATTTCAAAAACGTCCTAACTTAATACGTAAAAATTATTTTATACAATACCTTTATACCAAAATTGCAAGTATTTAATAGGATAGGCAACATTAAATAGGATTGGATATTAAATGTTACATTTATTCATTGGAATTTAAAACTATATTGTGAAAAACTAATACATATTATTATATACCTACCTTGTATTTTTATTGATTTTATTTATGTATAAATTTTAAATTATATATTAAATATGTAGTAAATAATTATATTCAATAAAATAAATAATATATAGGTTAACCTAAACATATTGTTTACATTTAAATAATTTTTAAAAATCACTTAAAGTTGTGTTGATAAATGATAACATATTCAAACTATCAGGAACATTTTGAAGGGAAAACACGATAGTTTAAAAAAGTATAAGTAGTTATGTGTTATATTAACAGGCATTCAAAATTAAAATAATTAAATTCTATTAATATATTGTATTAATAATTGTACAGTTTAAACGAAAAAAAAACAATAATTTATAGTACTTTGATGACAATAAAAAATCATGAATTTATTTTAAGTAATTATTATAATATAGCAGTACCTATAATTTATAGAATAATATAATATTATTATATAATATGAAATTTTATGACAATAAAGAAAAGTGAGATTCGCGTGTAACTGTAGTTTGATAACATTAATTAACAATTATACATTTTAGTTTATTGTTTATAGTTTTATTGTTTATGAATAAAATTTCGATTAAGTTTTTATTTAACTGTTTATTATGTGTTAAAATGTATGGATAATAATAATATTAAAATGTTGATATGTTATACTCTATTGGTAAAATCATTTTTGTTATACTGATACCGATCAATTATTTTGTATGGTGAAAATTGTTTTGTACAACATATTAAGAGGAAAATATTATATTTTATTTTATTGTTAATTTTATTATTATTTTTAGCATTAAGCATTATATTATGTACCTACACAGGAATGGACAATAAATCTATCAAACTTAAAATATATGTGTAGAAGTGTTGGATAATTTAGTATCCCAAATATTGGAAAACAAGACAATAATGTTATAAAAATTCCTAAAATATTAATTCAAACAAATATTATATGATTATATTTTACATTACCTATTAAAATTAATGTAATTCAAAGACGTTGGTTATTGGTGTTAAATAATATTTGTTTTATATCACAAACAAAAAATATAACTTCGAGTTAGTTGGTCCATTTAAATGCTGTGAGTTTTAAAATAATTTTCCTACATCAAATATTCTGTATACTAAATTTGAAACAACTAAAATGTTTCTTCATTTTAATGAATCTAAAAATATTATCATTTTTAACCTTTACTATTCAATTTTATTGAGTTTTTAAAATAAGTTTAAAAATTCATATTTGAAATACATAATGTGTGCTTAGCACAACAAAAAAATACCTGTTAATTAATTAATAATAATTTAAAATCTTTAAGACCTAACCAAATCTTCAGCATAATTTACTTAAAAAATTATGTCAGTAAAATCTCACTAAAATAGTAATATATAATCTAACAATACAAAAATAAGTTAGAACATGATTATAGTGAGCATATAATTTTGAATTTTATTATAAAATGTATATTATACTCATATTTGAAACGCAAACTAAAAATTAGTTTTAACTATTTGCATTAATATTATTTTTAAAAAGTTTAATCATCTTGGTAAGAAAAAAAAATGATTTCTTAAATATTAAACGTTTTTACCTGCCTAAATCAAGAAAGTCCTAAGCTGAAAATATAGGTAGTAATGTTTTTAACAGAAAATAGTACTTTCAAGGTTTTTTTTTAGTTTAAAGTTAAAAAACTGTTTACATGTTTATATAATATATTGAATTTATTACACTTTAAATATTTTTTTTTTTTTTTATATTGCTGACGAGTTTATGGAAATATATACCAAACCTAACTTTAATTAATGTCCTTATTTATTCATAAACAAAATCGATAAATTAATTTAATTTTAATATTAAAAAATTTATTAGCCATCTTACATAATAATTATATACATTTTTAAAAATATTTTGACATACTATAACTGAAAAATATAATACTCTTAGGTAAAGAAATAGAAACATACAGAATGTTGTTAAATAGAAAAACAATTCTTTCCTTCAATTAATTTTCTATAACTTTCTAAAATGTGATACATTTTATATATTTACAAAATTAATAAAATTAATTGTTTTCCCTAAATTTAAAATCAAATTAATCATATTACCTATACGTACTCCAAACTTTGTTTTTATTTGACATATCATTTTTACCTTTATGTATTTAACCTTGTTATCATCCAATAATTAACTTGTCAATTAAAATAATAATAACAAATTATTGTAATCAAAATTTAAATTTAGAAAATATGAACTTTTATCTTTACAACAATTGCATTTTATTTTATATCATGGGTGTAATGAAGAAGGTATAATTTATGTTACATTTTTCCTCTTGAAAACGTGTCTTAAGGTTATAGAAATCGGTTAAAAATCATCTACTTATAAAAACCAATTTCGTATGTTTTTAATTACCTATTGATATATTTACAAACTTAAAATATATTCAAAGTACATAGTTACGTTTTCTGAAAGCGAAATCCATTATAATTTAACAATTATTATAATAGGTTAAACATATTCATCGCTTACCGCAGTTTTATCATATCATTCAACATATCCATCTATATATTATACCAATATCAGCTCTTGAACTTCTATCTTAAATTATTACCCAAATTATTATAAAATAGATTTTATATTTTGTATTGAGAAATATGTAGGTATGTAACGAATTGAATGTCTTAATTAAAAACAGTGCTCGAATTGGGATAATAAAGAGAGAGACTCCTGTAACTATACTTGAAAAAGTGAACGTCCCTTGGAATTATCGAACTCACCTTAACTTAGTAAAGAACCACCCGCGACTTACCACCAACAGTCAATCATTAGACAAACAATTACAATATGCGATTATATGACTATACGAGTAATGCCTGTCAAACTACTTATGTTTGATTAAAATAAATATTTTTGAGCAATAGTTATTTATTTACATTAAAAATAATTGTAATTAATTAAAATGTGTATTAATGTACATTATGATTAATTATATCCCACTGCTGTAACGCAGTATCATAGTATTAATAAGTATTAAGATGTAGGAAAATTTCGTAAAATTCAATTTGAACATATTATTCACGGCAAAAATAACAATTGGAAAAATAATGTACGTTAAAAAATAATGTAAAAAAAATAACGTACAGTAATTTAAGTACTCAATTTTAAAGCAAATAATTAGTAGTCGTGGTCTCAAAATATTTTTTTTTTTTTTTGTTATTAAAAGATTTTTATTCAATCTGTTACTAAAATAGAACAATAAGAACAATTGATGAATTAAATAAAAATAAAATAAAATAAAAATAAATAACGACAGATTAGACTGAGTGTAGAGGCCTCCCAGCGGAGGTACTACGACAAACGGTCTCAAAATATGAAAAAAAAATAGTGAAGGAGCTCTGCCCACCTGTACCCCCCCCCTTTTCCACCAATTCGAGCATGGAATTTAAAGGGTAAACGTTTAGTTGAGCTAATGGTTTTGACAATTTACGAATACGTAATTTTTATATAGAAGTACCTATAGGTACAGTTTTACTGATAAACCACATTTCTTTAATTTAAGAGGTACTAAATGACTTATGGGTTTAAGTCCTCTTAGTCCCTTTAGTTCAATTTTATGCGAAACAACTTGAATGACGTGTTACTAAGATTCCCATTTTATGAAATATATATTTGGGTTGTTGTACCTACATGTTAATTCCTGCATGATGAAATTTTGTTAGATGTTTTATATCAATACAGTTACACATGCATTTTTTTCATGATAAAATTAACTTTTTAAAATTGAATAGTTTCATAAATTTTAAACTAATAATATTACACTATAGATCAAACATCTTATAAGAAGTTGAATAAAACAAATAATTGTTGCGTAAAAGAACTAAATTATGTAGTTATGAAAAATAATAGTAATGGTTTGTTTATACAACATCTACGTAAATCAGATACCTATTATTATTCTTAATTACACATGAAATTACATCAGTTAAAAACCCACGTTTGAATTTTTCCACAACCATCAGATAATAATAAAGTCTTAATTTGAGCTTTAAAATAATAAATATACCTAGGTATTACCTATCTATGACTATATATCTATATAATATGTACGATTACTATTATAATTGATACGACTTATAAAAATATTTCGTTTTAAATTTTAACCGATAGTATTATTACGTATGTGGAGGACATCATTATGTAATAAATATTTTAATTTATGGATAGCTTACATACAATATTATTATTTAATCAATTATTTATAGTACCGATAACCATTTAAATAAAACACAAACTAAAGTAAGTTCTAATTATGACAATTAATTTTTCTGTGATTGTAAAAACGTTATTATGTAGTGTTGTTGTATTTGAATTATACACTGACAAGTATTATTAATATAAGTGTACCTATGTCTATACGTAAATAGTAAACCAGTTATCTTTTAAGTTAGAAAAAATAGTATTATTATATTATATATTATGTGGACGTGGAAAATTACATTTATTGTAAATTGTTGTAAAACTTTGCAATTTGTATTTTTTTTTATTATTATTATTATTATTATTATTATTTTACTGTACCTATTCATCTAGATGCTTGTGAAATTATGGAACATAATCTATGTGCTACTAAAAGGGCTTTATCTGTGTGCCCAATATATTATACCTATACCTATATATTAGCTCTTATATTATATCAGTAGCTAATAATTTTCTGAAAAAAATAATAAATTACGTTATAATGCAATACTTTTGTTGGAATTAATTCATGAAAACCAATCCTATTTGAGAAAAAAACATTCTTGTATGATCATAGGTACCTATAATGATAATAATGATTGTTGGTTAACGTTTGAATTAAGAAAGTGCGCAGACGCGCATTTGGTGTCCGGTCCAGTTTACATATAACAAAAACTCTTTTTTTTGGAGGTTAGGTTAGAATAAGTAGAATTAACTTTTTGGGGATATCTCGAGTGCGCCCTGTTATTAATTGTTTCCTTTTTCAAGGACCGACTTCTCGAGTGCGTCCTCGGTCCACAGCGATAGGTATTCAAGACAAACTATTCGACTAAAAACCTATAAGATAAATGTCTGACGATTATATGTGGTGGTTTAAAATATGTATGCAACTATTATATTATGTACTTAATTCATTATTTTTAAACTATGACTGTGGAAAATGTGGGGAAACTGCATTTTATTTTAAATTCGATAATAATCATTAAGCACAACTACAACTTACTTATTAAACATATTATTATATAAGTATTCTTCAAAATTGCCGACTAGAATTTGAAATTCAACACTTTTGTTAACTATTAAGTTATTTTTAGTTACATGCTATAATGCTATAATACTATATATTTTGACAGTCAAATGATCAATTTTGGTTCGCTAGGTTATTAACTATCAATGGTCCTCTAAAGTTTAGTATAACATGCGTTAATACTTTTAACTGAAATATCTCATTTACAAGAGCTAAATAATTTTTTCGTAAACTGTATTGGACGCAATAAAAAAATATATTTTGGCGATAAAAGTGGGCCCCCAATGGACCGTTCCCCTCTTGACCCCCCCCCCCACTTAATCCAGGCTTGCAGACTGATGGCAACCGTTGTACAAACATCAAACACACACATTATATACAATACAAGATAATCGGTAATCATCGTCTGTTGAGTGTTTCTTCGAAACGCGATTATCGCGAATTTTGGATATTGATAACGTATTAAATATAATATTATAATCCCCCGCCTTAACCGTCACCACATGATCACATTGCTTAAATGCGATGACGGATGACAAAACTAGATGGATTATCGATTTCTAATGTACATATTATGAATGATATAATATTATTATATTGTCATTCGTCATAAGTATGCGTGTTTTGTTATGAGCCGTTCATTAGGTTTTCATCTTGTACCGACTTCCGATTCTCAAAGTCTCGCTATACTTTTGCGAATCCGCTCCATAACCCATTACGAAAATATTAAGTTAAAAAAATATTAACATTTAAACAATTTATTTAATTTTCCTTTCCGTGTCTTAAAAAATTGGTTTAATTCAGGAGAGAATAAATTCCATTTTGCCAACTTAAAATCAAATAATGCCAAGTGGGGGGGGGGGGGTTGTACACGGGGCGTCCTTCGATTGGTCCCTGCCTATATAAACAAAATATGCAACCGTCAATTAAATACAATTTCAAGTGTTCTTTTATAAATTAAATGATACGATTCGTTTTTTGAACAGGCACCTCCGCATGTTACACAATGTGGGTTTACTCAACTGTTTAAACAAATAAAAAACGGCAGAGGCACGATTACAAAAATGTTGTATGATTGTGGTCATAAAATATTCTTGTATAGAATACCTAGAAAAATTATTGTTTTATACTAATTGTTTTGTAATATATAATATGATTTACTTGAAGTTTGAACTAATTACTCCTAATAGAATAATGTCCCGATATCAAAATTGATAACGATCTTATTAAAATATAATAAATTAAGCGTATCATTTCTACAGTACAAATTAGAGGATAATATACATTATTGTATAGGTAGTCACATTATATTTTATTAATTTGTAGTAACGTGAAAATGGACTGTGCACGCAGTGTATATACACAGTCACACACTTCAAGTTACTACCTTCTCATATGTATATATATATATTCACCTCCGTTGATATATATATATATATATATATATATAAGGATTTAATTATATGCTAAATTGACTCACCCTAATTTGATTGAGGATCCGTTAGACGTTCGATGAACAAAGGAAGAATAAATGGGCTTGATATTAAACCACTTTTGATTTATTTTTTTATTAAGAACACAACTTATATATTTGAAATACTTAAAAGAATATATTTATTATTTAAAATATAAAATATTACAATGAACATATATTGATATTGCTTATTACGTATGACTGCCATCAAGGGCGAACGCAGAGGGACTGACTCTGTATGAATCTGATCGGTGGTCGAAGGGTATCAACAGAGCACAGATTATAACAGTACTTGTATAGAAGGAGTAAAGGACATAAGCATAAAAGACCACAGATGTTTATCATAATATAAATATCTGTGTGATCGTATTATATAATGTTATAATATAATAAATTATATTGAGGGACATGATGATGACACTCTTCTTAGTTCTTGTATTAACTAGTTGTGAAGAGTGGCTATCATTACAAATTTCGTTTTTTTTAGGGAACTCCAGCGTATCGTGTTTTAAGAAGTAATATTTAGGCAATTCGTAAGACATGTACAATTGGGCTATGTCTATGTATGAGAAGTAAATTAACAATAGTGTGTCTCATCCGTTATCGCTTTTGTCACAATTCCGCCCGCCTATTGCACAAAATACGGATTCCTGGAACTACGATAGTAATAATGATAATAATATCAATAATTATTATTATTATAATACATACTAACTACCAATTAAAAATTTAAAAAATATAATACAATTTATAAAAATGTTAGACAGCATTCTCAAAAACCATCTGATGATGGTAATTAATGATTACTTATAGTTTATAAATTTAATTTTAAATGAAAAATAAACTATTAATAATATAATTTTCTTCAATTCAATGATTCTGAGCAGAGCATATTCAGTATATAATAAAGTATATTATACAAACTCTTTCTTGATTGTAAATTGTCCCATCAGTGTTTTTTTATTTTGTTTTATTTTATTTTTTTATTTTAACGGTGATTTCCCCATGTCCGTGCTGCGGTAACCCCAGCATTGTCCATGACCAATTATTATCAAATCAAAATTTAACTCGTACAATATCATGTACAGCTAATATTTTGAAAATTTCCTCAAGTATAGGAATTGATAAAATTAACATCTGATATAAATCTCAAGTGTCTACAGTTATTCGTTCTTGAATTACAACAAAATAAAAAAAATCACTACAAGAAAAATCGAATGAATATCAAATGTTGAACTTCAAACGCTCATAAAATTTGATTTGACTTTCTTATAGACATTTTTTTATTGATAAATGTAGATAGCTTTATATGGAATCTTGTACTAGATTTTAAAATCTTAGACTTTGCTGAGTGGCTTTGCTTATCTGTCTAACATGTATTGAATTCTCTATTCAAATATGATTATTATAAATTGTTTCATTTTTTTTTTACAAATTGTATATATTTTAAATAAAAAAGCCGATAAGTGGATGTCACTCTGATGAACAGTAGGTTACAAGTGGGTCACTGTAATGGATGGTTTTGAATTTGAATTCAACGATATTATAATAACATTCTCTACGACAAACAATTCTGAGCGGAGACGGTTTTTCAGTCTAGGATAATTTAAATTATATTTATATTGTTACTACTTATTATTAATACGGTGACTAGTAAGTTGAATTAATATTATAAGATTACAAAAAAATAACTAAAATCATTATTCTTGGTTATTTAATATGACACGTTATTTTTTAGTTTATTTGGTTACAGCCTACAGGATAATTACTTACCATTTTCAATTTATTAAATATGTCAAAATTTGTACTTTAAAAGTTTATAAAAAAAATCTTGCCTGTTTATTTTCAATACTTTTCAGGTGATATTTTAAGTATGGGTGATGAGCCTTGTATTGTACTTTCAAGCATTTTGACCCAACGAATAAATTAAATATGTCCATATACAGTCTAAAACGAGTCAAAACATTTAAGTATACATAGCGGTATACATTCAAATATAGGAATTGATAAAATAATTAAATGTTATAAATTTCGAGGTTCTACGGTTAATCGTTTTTGAATTACAAAAACATGAGAAATCGAGTAAATATCTCGGTGGAAGACATAAGCACCAAAATAAGATAAGAAAAAAAAAGTCGTATCGTACAAAAGCACCAAAATCGTATCGTACATAAGTGCCAAAATCCTAGGTACCTGTGTACCACGGTTAATATATATTAAATAACAGATATTAAATTTAGAACTATATCGTTCATAAACTCTAAACGTTTGATCTTAATCGACAAATGTATAATCTGATAAATAATTGTACAATGGAAGAAATACCAGGATGGTGAAATAAATCGTGTAGAATATGTGAAAAAAAGTGAAATTAAAAAATCAATCAATTTATTAAATTTAGGTTTAATTTATTATTGACATTTCTTTTTTTATAAAATCCCAACCGATGTATTAAATTTATATTTATTTACATAATTGCATGTATATCATAATTTATGATTTATTAATTTTATAATATAATATAATTTTTATAAGACAGCAATTCTCAAATAACTATTTATATAGTATACATATAATATCATTTTTATAAGATATATCAATTTTGAAAAAAACTACTTATATAAAATATTTATTTTGGCGCAAATGATATGTCATTTTTGCACCTTTGGCGCTTATGTCATATGTTGGGTATAACAGGTATAATATATTAGATTGACGCTTATGTCATATACCCAAATATCCAATGTTGTAAACATTTGAACTTCGAACACACTTAAAAGTTTACTAATTTTACTTTACGGTAGAAACTGTTTTATGTTTAAGGTAAACGAACTTATTATGAATCTTGTATTCATTTTTCAAATCTTAGATTTAAAAAGAACATTTTTATATGTTTTAACTCAAAATATTTTATCAAAATAATTATTGGGTCCCTTACCACTCACTCAATTATTAATAAAAGCACCTATATACATATCAAATTTTGTCGCTTACACGTCATTATTTTCATAAAATATATCGTTGGCAGTACATCGTTTGATCATTGATAACATGTTATAAATTAATGGTACAACCAGTGTTGGGTAAGTTAATTTTAAAAAGTAATTAAGTTACTTTACTCGTTACTCAAATAAAATTGTAATGAAATGACTTTACTTTTCAAATAAAAAAGCAGCTCATTACTTTCTCGTTACAAAAATAAAATTTTTGTTACGTTACTACCCAACACCGGGTACAACTGAATGGAAACTATGTTTCTAAGGTTCGGTCTACAACACTAAGTATAGCTATAGTATCGCTTAATACAAATGTGCCATTTACATCAAATATCAGACGATACACAATATACATTTTTGGAAGCAACCTGAGAAACTTAGAAGTACTCGGGCTACGTCAAAACTATGACTTTTTTCTTGGGACGTACTCAACTACGTCAAAAGCATGTACCTATTAAGAGTTAACTCTTTTCTAAATTATATCATGCAGTAAAATATTTCATTTTAGTCAGGTTATTTATAATCTTTAATACCTTTTGAGATGAGTTTAATTTTAAATACGTTTATAATGGGTAACCGAATAGTAGTAAGTACTTATGTAATAAAAATGCATACAAATACGAAAATTGCCAAATAAAAAATGTAATATACTGTATCGTTGTATATGAAACAAATTTGTAGGTTGCATATTACGATAGTAATACGAAATCACCTATACAAACAAAATATGCTACCGTAAATTAATTACATTTTCAAGTGTTCTTTTATAAAGTTAAATGATTCGTTTTTTGAACAGGCACCTCGATGTTACGCAATGTGGGTTTATTCAACTGTTGAAACAAACTAAACGGCGAAGGCACGATTACAAACTTTTGGATGATTATGGACATAAAATATTCTAGTATTGAATACCTAGAAAAATTATTGTTTTATACTTGTTTTGTAATAAATAATATGATTTACTTGAACTAATTAATCCTAATTGAATATAGTCTTGATATCAAAATTGATAATTTATTATATTATTAAAATATAATAAATTAAGCGTGACATTTCTGCAGTACAAGTTAGGGGATAATATATATATCATTGTATGTATATAGGTGGTCCCATTATATTTTATTAATTCGTTTTTTAAGTGGACTTCATATGAGAAGTAAATGATCACTAGTGTGTGTAACCCGTTATCCAAAGGTGGGCAAGTTAATGAAAATAATTAACTCAAGTTAAGTTAAGTTAAGAGGACACAAGATCGATAAGTTAAAAATTAACAGTTAACAGTTAACAGTTTTTATATCCTATATACAAAATTTCCACCCGAAGCAGTGCTTCGACTTCAACATTATAGTACCTTATCTTTTAGCAAATTGTATCAAGATGGTACTTTAGGGAGGTCATTTTACGATTTATATCACCATAGAAACGAATAAAAAATTATAATATTAAAATATTAATTCAACTTAAAAATGATATAATAAATAATGACAATATAAAATATCCAGACTGACAAACCGTCTTCGCTCAGAATCATTTTCCCATACAATGATATTAAATCATTGAATTCAAGTCTAATACAATCCATTATACAATGACCCACTTGTAACCTACTGTACAGTAGAGCGACATCCACTTACCTGCTTATTTTTATTTTATTTTTTTTATTCAATATGTGTGTCACTTTTAGGTACATACAACACGATTGCGAACGTTATACCTTTTTTTTTTTATTTTAATTTTTTTATTTTATCGGCGATTTCCTCATGTCCGTACTGCGGTAACGTTACCCAAGCACTGTCCATGACCAATTACTATCAAATCAAAATTTAACTCGTACAGTATCATGTACAGCTCATATTTTGAAAATTTTATCAATAGGGCTTGGAAGTTGTAGGAGCTAAAAATGTAAAATATATACATGCAAATATGCACGAAAAAATTGCAAAAAATGCTTTAAAAATGTTAAATATGCGTAAAAAATCAATGAAATATGCACTTTTTTAGCTAAAATTGGCGAAATATGCATTTTCAATTTTCAATTTTTCAACTCGCGATTGTATACTTCAAATTTCTAGCTAGGTCTGCTATAAATTGTGATCATACAGAAAAATATGCAATTCCTACAACTTCCGAGCCCTATTTATCAAGTATAGGGATAGATAGTCTACAGTTATTCGTTCTTGAATTACAACAAAATAAAATAAATCACCACATGAAAAATCGAATGAATATTCAATTTTGTAAACATTTTAACTTCAAACGTTCATAAAATTTGATTTGACTTTCTTATAGACATTTTTTTATTGATAAATGTAGATAGCTTTATATGGAATCTTGTACTAGATTTTAAAATCATAGACTTTAAAAGAAAAATTTGGTATCATTCAAGTTAGGGCATAATATATAATATTATCATATGTTATCAAACTAACATTCTAACAATGTATTAAGACTCTTGTCGTGGGCTGAGAATTAAAAGGTTCTATGCACAGAACTTTTTTATTCTTATACATATTTTTTCCAGTTTTTTAGTTTTATAAAATGTGTGGATGTCTAGTATTTAATATTAACAATGTATCTGACAATAATTAAAATTATTTGTCATTAAGATTTTGGTTATATAAGATAACCTGAAAAACAAATATTGGGTATAAAAGTTATGAATCGCTCTGCTGAACAATTGGATATTGTGACATATAACCTTAATTTTACATAGTTTTAAATAAAACCGTTTTCCTTAATTTGTTTTTTGTTTTTTTGGCACTTTTAAGAGCCACCGGCAATTTTAAATTTTTACCTTTGATGGAAAATCGAAGTATTTTTTCAACTACTTATCGTGTACATAAAATAAAAAAATAAAAAAAACACATCATTGTAAAATCAATAGGTCCTTTATTTATCACTCCGCTCAGTCTAAAAAATAAAAATGTGTTTTTACCTACCTACAGTTTTTGTATGTAGCTCTTATTGTACCTATATCATGTGTTGTTGTTTACACTTTTGTTTCCACATTAGTAATAGTTATAGGTATAGCGGTTGGTAAGTAACACACTTGTTTTTATGAACTCAACAGTCATTATATTGACATACGTGACATAAACACTAACTACTATGTATTGTTAATATATTGCAATAGTTTGCCAAAATTTCCAAAGTAGCGGAAACGGTATAATATGATATGAGTATATGACCTAATTATAATATCGTATTATACAATTTTGGAGTTAATCAATATAATTGATTGTAATTTCATCGATGTCTTTTTTTTAAACAGCTAATTTGTAAATTTCTTGAATTATAGCAAAATGATATGATGATGTCTAATCATATCGTGGGTTTACTCAATCGTTTATAAAAATTAAAAACAACCGTTCTAGCACAATACTAGCGTAGTGTTACACAAAGATTGAATATCGAAAAGTCTATAATATAGAAAATAATATAGACTTTTCGTTGAAGAATTTTAATTTATTTATAATGTGTTTTCCTTCGAATTACCTACTACATTAAATATTATTAAAACGCTCTTTATAGGTTTGCCTTATTCCTCACACAAGAATTTTGTATCCACGATATTCAATCTTTGTGTAACACACGCTAGTATTGTGCTAGAACGGTTGTTTTTAATTTGTATGAACGATTGAGTAAACCCACAATATGATGAGACCAGGGACTGGAACCTTGATGATTTGTACGGTTCTGATTCCTATTCGGTTCCCAGTAAAACTAACATTTCGGTTTCGGTTCCTATTTAGTTCCCAGAAAAACTAAAATTTCTGTTCGGTTCCAAGAAAAACGAACATTTAGATTTCTTTTCGGTTCTTAAATAATAAAAAAAAAATGTTACCTGATTTGGTTTTTTACTTGTGTAAAAAATATGTCAATTAAAAGTATCGGTTCCGGTTTTTAAATTAATTTAAATAAGGGTTCCGGTGAGGTTCCGGTATTAAAATTAATTTAAATAAGGGTTTCAGTGAGGTTTTGTTTCTCAATATTCAAAGGGTTCCAGTTCCAAAACCGGTTCTTTTTGGTGAGGTTCCAGTCCCTAGTCTATGTACCTACACAGATTTTATCTACTTCGCCCGTATGGTCGGAAACACTTTTATCAAATTAAAACAAACATAAATAAAATACTTAGCAAATTCAGATTGCCTAGCCCGTACTATAATCGACGTTTCACACGCTCGATCGTCGTACCTTGCGTTCTCGCCGAATCACTCAGCGACAACGGGACTGTCTGTGCCTGCGCGTACGGCGGTGTTATAAAGTAAAATATTGTTGCTGCCTCAGCACATCTTGCTTCATTGGCCTGATCTATATTAATATCTAAATTACTAAATTGATTTCTACATGTAATATTTGTACATTAAATAATATTACAGTGATGACTGTCTACAATATACGACAGTATTATGTAATAGAATGCATGTTTTCGGTTATTTGACAAAAAAATATAGGTATAGTCACACAGACCTGCAGTTTTGGCCAACACAATAATATAACTGACAATTATTGTTATTATGTATTCACAGTTCACATAAACAATACCTGCTATAGTATTCAATGTTATACAATAGGACTTAGCACCCTCCCTGAATACGATTTAGGCCTCCCAAAAATATTCTTTATTGTTTTAGATTTAAGGCACCTGTGGGTTATTTTAAATTAATAGTTTTTGCTATCTGAATTCAAATTTCAACGCACTGCATACAATATGCTTTCTCATACTATTTTCAATCTCTATTTTTCTATCTAAATGGGAAAATAGCCAATGGTAATGACATATCAAAGCTTTTCCTATAATATTTTTTGTCAGTGTATTAAACTAACCCTTTATCGAAAAAAACCACCACAATAATTCAACCCTTGTATAATTCTCGAACACTCTCCCCTCTCACTGCAACATTTCACTTGACGAAGTTATCTAGCCCCGATGGAATTTTTAGTTATCTCTCAGCTCATTGTGCTAACTTCATATCAATACATTTATTTCTAGAAGAATATATATTCCAATCGATTTGAAAAACAAGTTCTATTACACCAGTTTTCAAAAAATGGCAATAAAACAGATACCAAAAATTATATACAAATAAAATCAACAACAACTAAACAAACAGAAAAGCTTATAAAAGTCAGTGGTTCTAGTATTTTTCTTTTATTATTGTCGTTCGTTGCTGAAAAATAGAAAGAAGTTGTATTCAGAAAAGTCCGTACTTAACTATATTCTTAAAAAAATGACATCAATTTTATTCAAGTTAAACGTTATACTTATTGTGCTATACGTCAGCATGACGATTATCCATTTGTCGTCACAAGGTATCAACTATAATTTTCATATTTTATGTAGATTAAATATATCAAGATATATTAGGTAGGTAGGTAACTAGTTAAACATAAAAATTGATTATTCTGCAGGAATATTGTAAATATTATAATACATATTATATTACATATTATTATAATAATATATAGGTATAGACATATAGACATATAGGTATTATGTATGATCATAAAATATAATAATTATTTTATTATATATTATACGATATACCTAATTAATAATTCTATAATAATAAACTAAATATGTTTGTGAAAGTAAAAATGTGGGTTACAATTTAAAATGCCTACAATGTATAACATGTGTTGGTTGTATTATATATCTATGAATAAAATTGTAATGTTATAATAATTATTATTAACAATTATTGTTCTAAACAATTTTAAAATAATTCAAAATACTCTGTTATAGTTCTAAAGAATGAGGATAAATCACCGGCAGTAACTGGTAAATATTTTAAGTTACAATATTACAACGTACCAATATTATGTATTCTGTCTAAAACAATAATCTCATAATATTATATAATATATTACATTATATTTATAATATAGTTATATAATATCAAACTAAATTTAATAGTGATCATAAAATGATAGATTAAAATATTTATGATGTATAATATATATTATATTGTATTTATTTATAACCTATGTAATAAGTTATTGTCCTAATCAAATGTAATATAATTTAAAATATCTGAAAAATATGATAACATAACTCAAACTCAAAAACCTGAAGTTGGTAAATAATTTAAGATACGATAATTAGGTA
>NC_042493.1:57607244-57608767 GCF_005508785.2 Acyrthosiphon pisum
TACGATAAAATTTTTAAAATAATTTGACTCTTTTTGAGCTGTTTACGGACATTGTAAGTTTTCAATTTTTTTAGTTTTTTTTTTCTATAAATATCAATAAAGTTTTATCTGTTGGGCCAAAAAGTGCATAAATTTAATACAAAGCTCCTGATATATTGTTACAATATCAGTTGAAAAATATTAAAAATACATAGGCACAATTTTTTTTTATAAGCATTTAAAGATCAAATTTGGACAAAATTTATCAAATTTTAATTTGAAAAATTATTTTGTAGTTAAAAATTTATAAAATGTTCAATTTTTGTATCTAAGAATTGAAAATTTAAAACAAGATTCCACGTAAGTAATTAATACTGTTACCAAAAAATCTAAAAAATACATTTACGCAGTTTATTTTTATAGTCATTTTAAGTACAAATTTGGACGAAATTACATATTAAAAACCTAGGATAACTATTTTAGTTATTTTGTTGTGATTGTATAATATTATTCGTGGGTACTTGAAACTTCTAAAGTATACTATTATATATCTATGATAGTACCACGGTTTTTTGTTGATGTATAACGCGTTATAAGTACCTAATAAATATTATGATATGATTAATTTGGAATTTATTATAGGTACCTAATATAATATTATGTCTTATACCTAGACTAACATACCGTCTCCGCTCAAAATCGTTTTTCTTATACAATGATATTATATCATTGAATTCAAATTTAATACCATCCATTATACAGTGACCCACTTGTAACCTACTGTACAGCAGAGCGAAATCCACTTACCCACCTTTTTTTTAAATTTTATTTAAATTTTTTTATGTTTGTGTCTGTAATCACTTCTTAGGATAGTAAAAATGCTTAGATTTTCTTAAACGGTATCTTTTCTTATAGGAAAGTGAATCTAGTTGATACTTTCTAAGATGTTTTTAAAAGCACCGTAAAAAACAAAAGAAAAATTAAGGAAAACCTAGGATTTTTACGCAAAATCAGTTTTCGAGAAAATCGTTTTTGATATTTGGTGCAACTCTAATCAAATAACCGTAAGTACATGATATTTTGACTATCTTAATATAGCAACTAATTGTATATACTATCATTTTCAATACACCATTCCATTTTCAAAATATTTTGACTTATTTTGAGCTGTTTACGGACATTGGCAGTTTTCAATTTTTTTAGTTTTTTTTCTATAAATATCAATAAAATTTTATTTGTTAGGTAAAAAAGCTTGAAAATATAATATAAGGCTCCTAATATAATTTTTCAAAGACAGATGAAAATATTAAAAATTCACAGTCACAATATTTTTTATAAGCATTTAAAGTTCAAATATTGAGAAAATGCGTAAAATTCACGAAAATGTGCAAATTATTTTGAGTTAGAAATTCATAAAATTTTTTCTTTTTAAACCTAAGATTCGAAAATGTAATACAAGATTCCTCATAAGTTTGTCTGCCATTATCAAAAAAAAAAATGCCCACAAGCAAATCAAATTAAATTTTTATGAGCGTTTGAAATTC
>NC_042493.1:57608867-57623635 GCF_005508785.2 Acyrthosiphon pisum
GTGATTTTTGAAAATTTACAAGGGGGTGTAGAATAAAAAGGTTGGGAGACATTGCTTAGGCTTTATTACTATTTAAATTTTAAAGTGAGTAATAATTATGTAATAGTCAAAATAAAAACCTAAAATATGCCTCAAATAATATTCTTATCTTTAAATTTGATTTTAGTTCAATTTACTCTAATATTAAAGCTAATAACCTAAAATTGGTTTTAATGGATGCAAATTTGCTATGTTTTTAAGATGGAGACCACAAATGTAGGTATGGTGTCCTCTTAGGAATGTAGGTGTCTTGATCTATTTATTGATAGATTTAAGATGAGTTCACACACACATTAATTATGTGTAATATTATTACAAATATTTATCAGCATACATCTTAAATTCAATCTAAATTCTTAAGTATCTAATACATTTATAAGATTGTTATAGTATGTATAATGTTTTGTAAATGGTTTTTATTTTCAGATCAAATGGAGATCTGTGTTGATAGTGTGGAATCTGCTATTAATGCGGTTAATGGAGGAGCTCATAGATTAGAACTATGCAGTGCACTAAGTGAAGGAGGATTAACACCGTCATTGGGACTATTAAAAACGTTAAAAACCATGGTTTCAATTCCTATTTTTGTTATGCTTAGACCAAGGTGTGGTTATGATTTCCAATATTCAGATTTAGAAATTAGAGTTATTCTTGAAGATTGTACTTTATTCAAAAATGCTGGAGCTGACGGATTCGTATTTGGTGCTCTTACTTCAACTGGTTATATTGATATTGATGCATGTGTTTCAGTAATTTTAACAGCTCAACCATTACCTGTTACATTCCATCGTGCATTTGACGTAGCTACACAAGATCCAATCGAAATGGCACAAAAAATAGCCGATTTAGGTTTTAAACGCTTACTAACCAGTGGTAGAAGTCCTGTAGCAGTTGATGGACAATGCGTAATTAAAGCTTTGATTGAAACCATGAAAGATCGTCTAATTATAATGCCTGGAGCTGGTATTCAAGTTGAAAATCTTAAAGATATCCTCGGTACTACATTAGCACACGAATTTCATGGCATCAGCAAAAGAAGTGAAACAATATCCAAATAAAAATAATATAAAATTGCATTCAATTTATAAAGAAGCCCCCATTTATGTAACAGACTGTGATACTGTACAAAAATTACTTAATATTTATAAAAATCATTTGAAACTAGAATAAGATATAAAAAATAAGATGTACCTAATTAAAAAACTACGTCACAAATAACTTTTAACTTTATAGTAACTGAATACAAATATTTACTTTTAATGTTATTACTGTTGTATTGTTGAAAAATAATAATGAAATACAAGTTATCATGCTCAATTTAAGACATAATTTTTTTTACTTCTTTTATTTTGGTTTGGTTAACTATATTAGTGTTTGTATAAAAATATACCAATAGAGAATAGTGATACTCATTCTATTATAGAAGTTTTTAGAGGAAAAACAGGTTACATGATTCAATGAAAACAATATTTTGGAGATAATGATGTTCAGTTCTTTAAAATAGTACAAAGAAAAAAAGTTACAACTGTCTAAAAAATTCTTATATAAATTTTGCCTACCCTCCGCAGCTCCTATATGCCGCATGACGTCATTGTCGTACAGATTCTCGTAGAATCAAACATTTGAAATTATGTTGAATTGTTTTAGGACAATTATCATTACATATATACACATAAATATAATAAAATACATAGGTATTATAGATCATGGATATTTTATTGAGTCTAAACTATTTATAGCCATGAGACATTTTTAAAATGTTGTAAATTATTTTTCAGTTAGAAATGTATAAAAAATTTTTTTTTCATAGCTAAGACTAAAAATTTGAATCGAAGATTTCACTTAAGTTTAACTAACAATTACAAAAATTAAGTATACTTAAATGGAACATAAATTTTTATGAGCGTTTGAACTTAATTAATATTAATTTTTACAATATTTGATATTCAACGGTAACTGATAGAATTGATATTTTGTTGTAATTCTAAAACGAATAACCGCAGATTCTTGAAATGTTAACTAAATATTTATATTATAATTTTACATATAGGTATGGTAAAATTTTCAAACAATATTTACAGCTATTTATGAGGTATTTTATAATATAATATTGAAATTTAATGGTAATACAAAATTAATTGTGATTTGAAGTTTGAACTAAATTCATAATTATGTCATTGTTTTTCTCAATTTATTTAATCTTTGTAACCTCATCTTAGATTTTTTTATTTTTTGCATAGAAATTAAATGTTGATTAAAATATTTCATGCATATGATTATCCTCTGTTTTACATAAGTTAAAATTAGAATTCTATTTTTCTCATTTGTTATCATCACTCTATTATAAATTTTATTTTGTTAATTGTTTTACAATATATCGTCCTTTAGTAAATTTTATAAATAATTTTCCACATTGTAGAATTAAGTTCTTGAAATCATTGCTAAGAACTATCAATCCGCCATAAGAAAAATGCTGCACCCGTGTTGGTAGTGTATAATTATGATTCATGACATGTGTTCCCTAATACAGTAGTCGTTAATCCAAGTTCGGGATACTTCTTTCTGAATTTTTTTCAACCCAACCGATTAAATACTCTACTGTTTCTTTTGTTATTTCTTTCTGACATTGTTCTTCTTCTGTAGTTGATGTATTTAGTGTCTCATCATCACGGTTCCATGCAGTGGCGTATATACAAATTATTTTCACTATGGGCCAATTTATCAATAGTCAGCATAGCGCGACTAACATAGCCATAACTATACATTTATTATGGAGCTGGGTGGTTATAAATACAAATACAAATTGCGAAATATAATTTTATAATTATTATGTAAAATTTATTTTTAATTCTTTTTTAAAAAAATATTGACAATATAAATATAATAGGTATATATTTCATATATACATGTATATTTTAATGTTATCTTATTGTGAATTTAACACATAAAAGTCATCAAAGCAAGTCCTGACAATCTAACATTTCCTTGTTGATTCCTCAAAACGATTTTAATCATGGTGGAAAACTGTAAACAGTGTATATATACATGAAATGGTTTAATTAAACCTGCAATTTCACTATGGGCTCTGGCCTAGAGGGCTTCCCCCATATATACGCTACTGGTTCCATGTAATTTGATCGTGGTAAATTGGGCGCGAGAATTTCGGCGTAGGGAATTGGTCGCGGTGTAATATTGTCGCGCGGCATATAGTCGTTTTATATTAGATCGCGTCAATTTAATGATAATCTCGGTCGTCCGAGTACGAATCCATCGTGCGCTCTTCGGGCGGCGACTGCTCCATGCCGTAGTTATGGTTAACATGGCCGCCTGTAATCTCTAAATTTTTTGCATTTTTTTCACTTTTTTTTATATTAATATAATATATAGGTATTTGTATTAATATATACACTACAGGTTAGGTTAATATATTGTGTATCTATATGTTATTAATTTTAATAGTAATTATAATTGCACATTCTTTAAAATGTCCATTGTTATATTATATAAATACATATTATATTTGTTTGTCGGTATACATAGTTTGTATTTTTCGTAAATTATTTCGTATGTTGAGTACGGTAAAGCACGATTGAGCATAAAATAATTGAGCCTAGAATATTGTATGCGATGTTTCCACATTCACGCGGCCGATATTTTGTAATTTATTATTTTCACGTATTATTTTGATATCAGACGTGAGTCGTGAGCTGAGCCCAGCTTTATGGACAATGTTATCGATTAATAAATTAGTTACGGAGCAATAAAGTTCCGATGTTTTAAACATTTAAAATTGGGAGAAAATATAAGATAATAAATTAAGATACAATTCCCAAAATTATTATAAAAATAATATCAGTGTTCGATCACCCATACTCTGTAGTATTCTTGACTTATAAACCATTTTAATTCGTAGGGTACCATATTTTGATTTTATTATTTTCATAACTATTATTATTATTATTATTATCAAACAGATTTATGAAATGTGACTATTTTATAGACTATGAAATCATGTTATTCTTTTTGTATGTTATATTTAGAATTATTATGATTATTTAAATAATTATTTTTGTATAATATTATATTATAATATAGCTTAAAATGGAAAATGGCAACGTTGCAGAGTTTTTTATGCTCAATGGTGTAGGTTTTCTTTTGTATTTTGATTTCCTTTGATACGCCGACAATTTGGCTCAATCGTACCGCAAAAAAGGTGTTTTATGCTCAATCGTGTAGGTTTTCTTTTGTATTCTGATTTCCTTTGATACGCCGACAATTTGGCTCAATCGTATCGCAAAAAAGGTGTTTTATGCTCAATCGTGTCTCAGCCGTTGCATTGTGATAGTGTTTTCACTTATAGCCGATGTCGATGTCGGGTCTTCAATTATTGCCTATCTGATTTACTGTTGCACATTATCTGCGATCCGACAAACTCGGATTGTCTACCTAGGTGGATAACTTGAAAGTTAATCGATTTTGACTTGAGATGACTGCATAGGCGCAAATAGCGTTTGAGATTTGAGGGGGCTAATAGGGCTAATAGGGCCTTACTTTGATAATATTGAATAAGCTTAAAACAAAATGTAGGAAATGTTTAGGAGGCGCCAATACATAGCGCTATGGACATTTAGGGAGGGGCTTAGCCCCTAAAGCCCCCCCCCCCCCCTATTTGCGCCTATGGATGACTGACTAGCTAGACGCTCCAACACGGTTTTTGACATTACACTAATTTTTACATAACAAAAAGCACTGGACATGCGACGGCACATACCACTCTATCCGCTGTATAGGTGGATTGCTCATTTTGCTACACTACAGTTACACGTTTTTATGTATTTTATTGGTTAATATATTATATATCTATGTGTTATTTATTTTATTAGGAATTATAATTGCACATTTCTCAAAATGTTCATTGTTATATATAAATACATATTATATTTGTTTGTATTTATATTGTATATAGTTTGTATTTTTCGTAAATTATTTCGTATGTTGTGTGATAGGGTTTTCACTTATAGTCGCTCAACGTTGGGCTACCTCATTTGGTGTAGCATATTGTCTGCGATCCGGCGAAGTCGGATCACATACCTAGGTGACTAACTTGAAAGTTCGGTAATCGATTTTGACTTGCTAGACACTCCAACGCGTTTTCGACTTTACACTTTTTACATAAGAAAAAGCACCGGACATGTGACGTCACATACTACTCTATCCGCCGCAGGCGGATTGCTTATTTTTTTTTCGTCTTAGACGGGTGATGACTGACTTGCTAGACACTCTAACATGCAGGTTTTAGAATTTAAATTTTTTTACACATACAAAAAAGCACCGGACTGGGGGATGGTATCATTGAATTGTCGATTTTCATGGGCCACGGGAGATTTCTAGACACTGAAACTGGACCTAACCTGGTGATATACGCTTCTCATTATGTCCGCGATTCGATTGCCTACCTATGTGATTTGATGACTGATAGCTAGACAATCGAATACAGCTATCGACTCTACACTTTTTAACAACGCAGGAGAGCCTATCCATTACAATGTTTGTGACGGATTGCTAGACGCTCTAACTTTTAAACATTCCCGCCAAAACGTCAAGCCTTATCTCCAATTCATATCACTAATCCTTATCACAAATCCTAAATTTTCGTCTTACAACTTTATTGTCGTGACTTTTATAATTCCTTATTCCAAAGACATTGTCTCCAAAATCGGTTCCCACTCCCAGTGAGTCCAACAGGCCCCGAGTTACACTTAGAGCTAGTAATACTATAAAAGACGAAAAATAGTAATAAACGAGAGTGTATAATATTGTGTATATAGAAATTATGAATATTTGGTTATGCGTAATTTTTGTATATAGCCGATACAGTATTACCATCCACTACAATAGTACTATAATAATATAGAACCAATGGCAACCATATAAAAATATTTATTTTTTGTGAGCTGAAAATTATAATAATGTTTGAGATACTCTACATGATATAGGTACGCTTAAGCACCCTCAAAGTCGCAAGGAATATATTATTTAATCATTTAGATAATACTTTTATTGAAAACGATCTAGTCTTCCAAATGTTACATGACCACTAAATACTAACATCGGTAAATGTATACACTGAAGAATTATATAATATAAATATTATAATATCGTAATCTAAGGTTGTTTTACTGTACTCTGCGTCGAGGGTGAACACCTCTATACACGGTACACGATTTATATATAGTTTATTCAAATAAAATATTATTTTATAATTTATAACTTAAAACTAACAATTACAATTAACATTTACTCTTATACTATATATATATATAGTTATACATTTCTAAATTTCTTAAACATTGTTGTTGATAAATTGACAACTCATTCAATGACCGATGCTTGTATCTACTACCATACACTTTATTTCGTCTCGATCTGTTTTAAAAGTCTTTTGGAAACCTAAAGATAAAAAAAAAATTATGTGTGTCATACTATCACGAGTACGCGTGGGTTAAGTGAAACTTCTCAGACAGTTTTATAACAAAATAAAAGGATAATTTCAGCTTTTAGAAAAACCACAGAAAATAAAAACAGTGATAGTCCACACATATCTAACAACATTTTCTTAATACTTTGATTCTTTTTGAGCTATATTTATAGGCATGAGAAATTATATATTTTGTTATTAGATTCTGAGCGGAGTGAGGAAAATAGTGGTTTTACAATGGGGTTTATTTATTTATTTATTTTTTTATTTTTATATCCTGTATACAAAATTTCTTCCAGAAGGAGTGTTTCGATTTCAACATATAGTGCCTTATCTTTTAGAAAATTGGATCAAGATGGTACTTTAGAGAGGTCATTTTTCGATTTTCTCAATAGTTATTTAATGCCACGGGAAAAACCACCGGAAAATTACGAAAAAACGCTAAAAATCGGATTTTAATTTCTAACGTTTTGTTTATCACCATAGAAACGAATAAAAAATTATAATATTTTAATATTAATTCAACTTACATGATAAAATAAATAATAACAAAATATAAAATATCTAGACTGACAAACCGTCTCCGCTCAGAATCGTATTTCTTATACAATGATATTATATCATTGAATTCAAGTTTAATACAATCCATTTATACAATGGTTAATGACCTACCTGTAACCTACTGTACAGCAGAGCGACATCCACTTACCTGATTTTTTTTAGTTTTTTTCTAGACTTTTGTCTATTTTTGGTTAATAATAATTTTTTGGTGTGTAAAACTTTAATAAAATGTTCTTAGTAAATTTTTATCAATGTTATTAAAAAAAAAGATGAGTATATCCACAGAAATTTTTATGAGCATCTGAAGTTATAATTTAAACAAAATTCTTCAAAATCGCGTATATTTGCAAAATATTGTAAATTGTTTACTTAGTTAATAGGTGTTAAGAACAAAAATTTAATATTTTGTATTCAATTTTAATATTTTTGTGAGTATAAAAATTTGTTAAGATATACACATTATACATAATTTATATTCATTTATACACGTTATTTATTATTCATATTCATTTTGTACCTATACAATATAAATCATTTTACAACTATTTTAAATTATCATGTCATAATAAATTATCATTATCCTTGGTTAAACAATAACAACAACTTTATACTTTGAATTTCATTTTTATTTTATTAGTAATCACAAATTGTATTGACTATTAAGCCATACACAATATTGTACGCCCCCTAATAGAACCCTCCTTGAGCTTTTAGATAAAGAGTGGAAAAGAAATGGAAACTTTAATACCAAGTAACTCGTAAGTTTTTATTTGTGTAATTAAAAGAAAGTTGAGTGCATGTCCACAAATCATAATGATTGTTTATGATTCATAAACAATTATTGTGATTTTAAAAAATGAGCATCTAAAGTGAAAATTTAGATAAAATTCTTCAAAATCAATCAGAAATTTATTTAAAAAAAATCGTTATACATAATATTTGAAAATCTAATACTTTTTATGTAAAAAATTTTATTTTAAAGTCAAATTAATTTTTATGCGTGTATAACATGTAAATAAATTATCGATTCGGCAATATTTGCCAATATTCATAAACGAATAACTATTAATACTAGAAATATTGACTAAATGTATATTTTACTTTTTTCTATACAGAATAAAACTTTAATAATATTTTTACTTATTTTGAGCTATTTATAGACATTAAAAATTTTATTTTTTACTTTTTCTATAAATGTTAATAACATTTGTTTTCTTCAGGTCAAAAAGCTTTAAAACTTAATTCATGTCTACCTAAAAAATTATCCATCTCCTCCAAAATAAGATAATAACTCAGCCACTGGTGTACACACTAGTACACTACACTATACTAACCTAAAGCCTACATTGGTTGAAATATATGGTAAAAACATCCAAGTCTCATGGTATCTAGTTTTTGAGTCTAATTATTACAAAGATACAGGCTATACCAATATTTATATATATATATATAAATAATATTATGAAATTAATGTATTAGACACAATAAATAACATTAGTATGTGGTAATTATTAAAACTTAAATTATTTACTTGTTTCAGCAGTTTGAGTATTTGTACCACCTTTTTCTAGAAATAGAATCAAACATTTTAAATTATGTTACATTTTTCAGGACAATTTTTATTACATATCTACACATAAATATAATAGTATACATATTATAAATCATGAATATTATAATACACAATTTGTATGATCACTATATACCACTTATACCAGAGGTCAAGACGCTGCTGTTTTTTTGTAGCACGCTAATGCTACTGCTACTCCCCCCAAAAAGTAGCTCGCTATCACTAAAGCTACTTTTTTTTAAATGTAGCGCGCTACTTTTTGCTACATTTTTTTAAAAGTTTTTTTGATTTATTTATATATTAACTTGAGTACTTGGTCATTATTTTTTAATGCCTACCACTATTTTCTTGTAATTTCGGAAGGCAGGTTTATTCAATGTATCTCATGTATTTTTGTAACAAAACTCAGAACTGATAAACGTTTTATTGAAAATTGCCAATTAGTAGTTTGTATTTATTAGACATTCGGTCACTGTGAGAAAGGATTTCGTACAGCAAGGGGATTAGTGATTACAAATAATTTTGATCTGCTAAACATTTAAAAAAAAAAGTAGATGTCAAGCATGAATCTAGAACATCTTACGCTCTACTGTACAGTGTAATGTAAAGTGGACCTTGTCGTTGTGTAGGTCATTGTAATGGAAGTGTTAAATCTAAATTTAGTCATACATAGAATCAAAATTACTGTTTTTTGTATTTTTATTTTATTACTAAACACAAATTGTATTAACTATTAAGCCATACACAATATTGGACGCCCCCTAATAACATTTGTTTTCTTCAGGTCAAAGAGCTTGAAAACTTAATTCATGTTTACCTAAAAAATTATCCATCTCCTCCAAAATAAATAAGATCATAACTCCGCCACTGGTGTGAGCCAACCTATACCAACCGGTAGCCTACATTGGTTGAAATAGATGGTAAAAACATCCAAGTCTCATAGTATTTAATGTTGTATTTTAGATTCTGAGTGGAACGATGAATGTCTTGATTTTACAATGATGTGTGTTTTTTTTATTTATTTTTATTTTTTTTGTGTTTGTGTACACCATAAATTGTCGAAATAATGCTACGATTTTCAACTTCAGTATCTTGTTCGATCAGAAAGTGAATATTGCTGGTGCATTGGGGAGGTCAAAATTTAAATTTCCCAGTAGTTTTTTAAAGCGCCGGGAAAAACAAAAGAAAAATTAAGGAAAAACGGGAATTTTTACGCAAAATCGATTTTTTACAAAATTGAATTTGGTTTTTGGTGTAACTTTAAAAAAAATGACCGTAGATACATGACATTTTGACTGAATGTTTATCTTAGCATTTTCTATACACGATAACATTTTCAAAATATTTTGATTTATTTTGAGCTCTTTACGGACATTTTCATTTTCCATTTTTTTTTAGTTTTTTTTCTAAAAATATCAATAAAATTTTATTTGTTGGATAAAAAAGCTTGAAAATTTAATAGAAGGCTCCTAGTATATTGTTTCAAAGGCAGATGAAAAATATTAAAAATCGTTAGTCACAGTTTTTTTTTATAAGCATTTCAAGTTCAAAAAAATACAAAATATGGAAAAATCACGAAAATTTGCAAATTATTTCGAGTTAGAAATTCATAAAAATTTTTCTTTTTAAATCTAAGATATGAAAATGTAATACAAGATTCCTTATAAGATTATCTACCTTTATGGACCTGAGTATACCAAAACTGACAGCAATCACATCCGTGAATAAGATCGTTTGGAGCGAAGAACATGCGGCATAAACCACAAACCAGCAAGTATGTAGACACTAGCGGCCGCAAACACTTATACTTGCCGGCACAGATAAAGTGGACGCGTAATAGCAATCGCCAACGTGAATTTGACGTTGATCGCAAATGGCGGCACGGACTTAATCATCGACCGTCGTCGCCACAAACGCGTATATGCAACGACGTACAGCACAAAAAGATGGAAAAACATTTTAGTCGCACAATACGAGCCAAGGAAACTGAGATTAAACGAAGCGCTTGTGAGTTGGCGTAACACACACAAAACAACGCGAAAGAGCTTCTAGGACAAGACAAATATCGGCAAGAAAAACAACGTCGCCACCGGACGTTGTTCACTGCAAGAGAGAGGAGCAAGCGCGTTAACGCCTCAAACGACGGCTGATCACAAAACACCGGCGCCCAACTAC
Organism: Acyrthosiphon pisum; assembly: GCF_005508785.2. Lineage (NCBI taxonomy): Eukaryota > Metazoa > Arthropoda > Insecta > Hemiptera > Aphididae > Acyrthosiphon > Acyrthosiphon pisum. The sequence goes on from NC_042493.1 coordinate 57,619,691, forward strand.
AGACTAGTCAACATTGACCGGCCAGTCTTACTTCGATAATTATTATGTATAACGGGACAATCATTAGTTTACCAAAAAGTCTCCTAACAGATAAAACAACCAGCATATATCTATGACAACCAATCAAAAAACGGCATACACATATAAGAACTACTGCCGTCACAGTTAGCACTCCCGCAACACGACACACACCGAAAGCAACTATTGGGTAAATAAACTTACTGGGCAATTTACCGGCCACCCGGTTGTACTACAAACTTGACGAAGACATCCTTGAAAAGTATAGAGAATTTGTTCAACATGGTAATATAACTACTAACCCCGTGGAAGAAGTAGCGGCAGAGATATAGGAGAAAATGTGCCCAAAGGAAACACAATGTGTGTTACGCATTTGTGTATACTAGACCGTACGGTAAGTAGTACAAGTACCGGTGATATTGAGCAAGCCATCATTTTCTTCCAACCTTCAAACCGTTAACAGCAATATCAATTACACCAGAACAGAAGGATTTAAAGCTGGAAGAAACCAGCAGAACGACGAACAGTCGCAAACAGCCATCGACGATAAGTCGCTGTCAACCGTCAACGATCGAACTAGCAACCGCAGACCGGAGTGGCAGAAACATTGCGGGTTGCTTATATCGGAGTACGGGCTATTACCCAACGAGGGCTGAACCACCATTCTACCTGCCATATCACCTAGGAATCGTCTCACTGGACCAGAATGCCTACATGGACAAATCACTACGGGTTGCCTGTATCTCATTGTACACGGAGATATAATATATCTTATAGTTGGTAACCTCTCGTCATAACTGACGCCGAGAACGGTGTAGACCCGAACTCTGACGTAGGTACTCGATGCGTCACTTATGTCCCCTTGGAGTATAAAAAGCTAACCCGTCGATTCCGATCGTATTAAAACGCTATGGTGGTGAAACAATTTCGATACGTGGACAACCAATGACCAGCACCGGAGACAACTTCATTTGGAAGGTCTCCTCATTCGAGGAACACGTCAATGGGCGACCAAGTCCAGGAATAATTATAAACTGTTATTTTCATGACTATAGTGCACAAATCAAATAAAATTTTCAAAATATTTTGATTTGTTTTGGGCTGTTTACGGACAATTTCAGTTTCCAATTTAATTAGTGTTTTTTTCTATGAATGTCAATAAACTTGATTTGTTGAGTAAAAATACTTAAAAATTTAATACAAGGCTCCTACTATATTGTTACAATGATATTTGAAAAATATTAAAAATCCTTAGTCACAGTTTTTTTTTATAAGCATTTAAATTCAAAAAATACAAAATATGTAAAAATAACGAAAATTAGCAAATTATTTTGAGTTAATAATTCGTAAAAATTTTTCTTTTTAGAACTAAGATTTTAAAATGTAATACAAGATTCCTTATAGGATAATCTACCTTTATCAAAAAAAAAAAATGTCTATAAGAAACTCAAATTAAATTTTTATGAGCGTTTGAAATTCATATTTTTACAACATTTGGTATTCACTCGATTTCTTACGTAACGATTTTCTTATTTTGTTGTAATTAAAAAACGAGTGACTGTAGAAACTTGAATATTAGTAATCACATATTGTATTGACTATTAAGCCATACACAATATTGTACGCCCCCTAATAGAACCCTCCTTGAGCTTTTAGATTCTGAGTGGAAAAGAAATGGAAACTTTAATACCAGGTTCCTCGTAATTTTCATTACATTTTCGTTACTTGGAAATAATTCTAATGAAATTACGTAACGCGTTACAAGCAAAGTGACACCGTTACAGTAACGCGTTACTTTCGTTACGTTACTACCCAACACTGATATTTAGCGACGCTATATTAATCGCTACAGCTAAAGTAGCGTGCTACTCCCACTGATATATATCTACCTATCATATTTAGATTGATATATACCCATGTATGATATATACGATATAGTTGTACTAGTCGTCTGTCCCGGCGTTGCCCATGCCAAAGATTTATTTTAGTATGGATTATGATAAGACCTCCTCCGAAATCATATATACCTAATATCATATATAATCATGATCATATATTCCTGATAAAAATTTAATATCTTGTATTCAATTTTAATATTTTTGTGAGTATAAAATTTTTTTAAGATATACACATTATACATCGTACCTATACAATATACATCATTTTACAACTATTTTAAATTATCATGTCACAAATATTTAAATAAGTGCTTAGAGCAACAAATCTACCTGTTTTATTGGTTCCCGCTGTACCTAAAGATTTGTTACAATTACAGTTAATTATTATTTTGTACACAAATAAAACACACGTCATTTTATTATAAATTAAAATATTTTTTAGGATATCCTTGGTTAAACAATAACAACAACTTTATACTTTGAATTTCATTTTTATTTTATTAGTAATCACAAATTGTATTGACTATTAAGCCATACACAATATTGTACGCCCCCTAATAGAACCCTCCTTGAGCTTTTAGATTCTGAGTGGAAAAGAAATGGAAACTTTAATACCAAGTTCCTCGTAAGTTTTTATTTGTGTAATTAAAAAAAAAGTTGAGTGCATGTCCACAAATCATAATGATTGTTTATGATTCATAAACAATTATTGTGATTTTAAATTATCATCTACAGTGAAAATTTAGATAAAATTTTTCAAAATCAATCAGAAATTTATTTAAAAAAAATCGTTATACATAATATTTGAAAATCTAATACTTTTTATGAAAAAAATTTTATTTTAAAGTCAAATTAATTTTTATGCGTGTATAACATGTAAATTATCGATTCGGCAATATTTGCCAATATTCATAAACGAATAACTATTAAAACTAGAAATTTCGACTAAATGTATATTTTACTTTTTTCTATACAGAATAAAACTTTAATAATATTTTTACTTATTTTGAGCTATTTATAGACATTAAAAATTTTATTTTTTATTTTTTCTATAAATGTTAATAACATTTGTTTTCTTCAGGTCAAAAAGCTTTAAAACTAAATTCATGTCTACCTAAAAAATTATCCATCTCCTCCAAAATAAGATAATAACTCCGCCACTGGTGTGAGCTACCCTATACTAACCTAAAGCCTACATTGGTTGAAATATATGGTAAAAACATCCAAGTCTCATGGTATCTAGTTTTTGAGTCTAATTATTACAAAGATACAGGCTATACCAATATTTATTTATATATATATATAAATAATATTATGAAATTAATGTATTAGACACAATAAATAACATTATAGTATGTGGTAATTATTAAAACTTAAATTATTTACTTGTTTCAGCAGTTTGAGTATTTGTACCACCTTTTTCTAGAAATAGAATCAAACATTTTAAATTATGTTACATTTTTCAGGACAATTTTTATTACATATCTACACATAAATATAATAGTATACATATTATAAATCATGAATATTATAATACACAATTTGTATGATCACTATATACCACTTATACCAGAGGTCAAGACGCTGCTGTTTTTTTGTAGCACGCTAATGCTACTGCTACTCCCCCCAAAAAGTAGCTCGCTATCACTAAAGCTACTTTTTTTAATAGTAGCGCGCTACTTTTTGCTACTATTTTTTTAAAAGTTTTTTTGATTTATTTATATATTAACTTGAGTACTTGGTCATTATTTTTTAATGCCTACCACTATTTTCTTGTAATTTCGGAAGGCAGGTTTATTCAATGTATCTCATGTATTTTTGTAACAAAACTCAGAACTGATAAACGTTTTATTGAAAATTGCCAATTAGTAGTTTGTATTTATTAGACATTCGGTCACTGTGAGAAAGGATTTCGTACAGCAAGGGGGATTAGTGATTACAAATAATTTTGATCTGCTAAAACATTTTAAAAAAAAAAAGTAGATGTCAAGCATGAATCTAGAACATCTTACGCTCTACTGTACAGTGT